>NW_022995372.1:1469597-1637342 GCF_004354385.1 Drosophila innubila | reverse complement strand
GTAGTTATTGTTAAAATGTTATAAAATGTGTCAAAAATATATATAAATTCGGCTGATTTCTAAATCCGACTCAGAGGCGTTTCACCTCATCCATCTCGTATGGAACAGAGAAACTTTTGACAGGCATGAGCAAAAGCTTATGCCTTAAATTTCAATTAATTTCGGAATGCTGCGAAGAAATAATTTTCTTCTGAGTAGAGATCAGAAAGAAAGACATTTTCCCACGGAATGTTAATAATGATAATTTTGGTTTTTACTTGAATTGAAAGAAATATTCACTTAGAGTATATTTTAAAGAGCGTGATATATAAAATTTTTCTTCATTTATTAAAATTATAACAAATAAATGCTTTTTATTAATTTATTCACGAAGTAATTACTCATTTGAGTTAAAGCTTAAACAATGCTCAAGTATCAAGTATCTAATATATTAAAACTTAAACCTCTCAAAAACAAAATATATAATTTCTATATAACAGTAGTTTTATTTTTTTTTTAAACTGTGTAACATTTTAAAACTTGATTTTGAGAATTTAATTAATATATATATAACTAGAAAATAAAGACTGCATAAAACAACTGCTGGACATAGTATCACTGTTAATTAATAAATCATATATACTCAAAGTAGTTCTCTAAACCGATTAGATTCGTCATATAAGCATGTAAAATTAATCTAAAATTGTTAATATTAATAGACCCAATTAGAGATTCAAATGTATCTAGAAGTTGAATGCAGAGAATCATTACAATGAGCTTAAAGTAGCATTTTAGAGTCGTATAATTTGTAATTGCTGGTCCCTTTATCGTCAATCTATCACATCATGAATTGAAAGTAAACTTTTGGCTAATTACCAGGCTGACTGCTGCAAACTTCACACTTGTTCCGCCTGTTGGCCATGCCATGTTGTCTTTGCCTGCCCCCCATCCCCCCTTCTACAATCCCCTCACTTCGTCTGACAAATAGTTTGAATAATTACACTGCCAACTAGCTCAGTCAGCCAGCTGGTGGCACACAGTGCCCACTTTCCCTCCCCTCCTCCACCACTTTGCCCCTGGGTGGGGCAACAGTTGCGAGCATATTACACTCAATATATCATTCATTATCCGCCATGAAAAATTAGCAATCGCATTTTGTCTGCCACGCTCGTTTAAATGCAAAAAAAACCAAAAAAAAAAAAATAATTTTGAAGAAAGTTTTATCAGTTTGCTGGCAGCCAAGAGGAACCAACCAAGTAACTGGCATTGCAGCCACCAGTTGGCCAAGAAATGCCGCTGCTGCTCCTGGCCCAGAAGTAGCTGAGAATGTGCAACAAGACAGGACCAAGTTTTAAGGAGTAGTTTTATTGACGGCGACGGTTGGGCATATAAAATTAGCTAATAATGATGGCCATAAAATATGATTTGGACAGCAGCAGAGTTAGCTGGGAGAGGAAGGGGAGAGGGTACCACAAAAGTTTTCCAATAAAATCAGACACACCGAGAGGTCAAGTCGATGGCAACATCGATCATCTGACATGGACACGAAAAAAAAAGAAATGTGTGCCAAACTTGGCAAATGAATTAAAAAAGTTGATGGCGTTGTTGGTAATTAACTGAGTATGCTTCAACTTCCAACAGCCAACTTCCAACAGCCAACTGCCAACTTCCAACAACCAACTGCCAACTCTCAGCGGCTGTCTCAGCTTCTGACCATCATCATATCCATTACCATAACCAACTGCTGACTGCGTGTTGCAGGAGTCATTCTTGAAAATGATTCATAATTATTGCAATGCGGCAAAGCGGTAGAGCCTTTCGTCCTGTTGCCACCATAAAATTGACAAATGTGTCTGTAAACTTGGCTAATAAAGGACATGACCTGCTCTCTGTTCTCTGCTCCTCGGTTGTCAGTTGACGTTGTCGCCTGTCGCCTGTCGCCTGTCGATGTGGATGTGAATGTTGTGATAAAGCTGGCGCTGATTGTCGCACTTCATTCCCTCTCTTTCTCACTCTCGCTCTCTCTCTCTCTCTCTGTTTCTTGTACTCACCTCGTAGGCAATTAGAAATTTTATAGCTCCGCCTCCCACAGCATTTGACATATTTATGGCGTCCAGTCAAAGGCTAAAGGCCAAGGTCCAACGAGTCAATGAGTAATGTATGTCTATCTGGCTCCGAAACGCATTTTGGCCAAAAGTTCGAGTACCCGCTAAACAAGGACGAGATTTATTGTATTCGCCAGTAACAAGTTAATGAAATTTTGATGATGGCATTTGATAAACACAATCGCGCCATATATCAACGGACGCAACTCAATTCTGGCTTCAACTGGCGGTCATTGCCATTGTCATTGGATTATTAGAAAGCTTTGAGCCAAGTTCCAGCTACCAGCTTTAGTTACCATCGTTGGAGTGGGGACACACATTCAGATTTTAATGGGTTTTGCGTTGGGCAGCTCAAGAATTATGACAATGCGGCGAGATATTATCGCTAATCGAGACTACTTGAGAGTTCAGTTAACCGAGACCAATGGAGATGTATTATATGTCTCCCCCACTACCGCCCCCTCTCTAACTCACTTACTGTATTGTGGCCTTATATCATTGGGCAGCAGTAACCACCAAGTAATTTATGGTTACTATAAGTGCAGGCAAATGACGAGCACAAGGATGAGAATTAATATAAAGCAGCTGTGTGTGTGTGTGTGTGTGTGTAGTCAACGAGTATATAATAGCATCAAGTTTAGGATAATGCATTTGACCATAAAATTATATTTGATATCAAGTTAAGTATTATTGGCAAAAACACCATTCATTGAAGAGCAAAGATGTTGTCATATCTCTTTCATAAAACGTATTTGTTTCTTTAAGAACAGCTGGAGTTTTTGAAAGACACTTTTTAACGACTATTTAAGTTAAACAGAAATACAATTCAAAACGTTTCCGTTGCAGTTTTTTTCTGTAATTAAAAATATTTCAAAACGATACCAAATATTTTCCATAAAATTCTACGTAACTGCATAGAATCTTTCATTCATGTGGAGTTTCTTTGAAATGCCGCTGCAGTAATCTGCCACTGATTAATTTAGGGAATTGTCCTCTCATTTGCTCAGCTGAGTGCAAGGATTTTCAAGGAAATTCTGTGAAAATGCTGCTGATCATTGATAAATTGTGTGATATTGATTAAGAGTGAAACTCAGAGCATTTATTTCTTGAAGATTAAGAAGGGAAGAGGAGTCCAAGTAGGGCACACTTTTGAAATGACCGACGTAGTTCCAGGAATGGCCGCAGACTGCCCAGAGATTCCCACACACACACACACACACACAGAGAAAGATAGAAAGAAATGAAGAGAGAGAGAGAGAGAGGAAGAGGGAGATGGTCGATAAAAAGGACTCTCGCCAGGGGACAAGATTCTGGGCCAGGGCGTTAATGTGCGAAGTGCGTCTGAATGAATTTCAGCAGAAATGTGATGTTGCTTCTCTTGTTGATGTTGTTGTTGTTGTTGCTGTATCTGTATCTGCATTTGAACTTGTATCTGCAGCCATAGCTCGCATCTATTGAATGCTGGGTCCGTAGGTAGACAGAAGGCAGCATAACTCGTTTCGCAAGGCGCATAGAAAGGATAAAGGTAAATCACCTTTTGTTTGTTGCCCTCGAAATGACCGAGTTCATTGTCAAGTTCAGGTATCGTCTGTCCATGTGTGTGAGTATCAGTGTGTGTGTGTGTGAGTCTGTGAATTTGTTGCGCTTGCGTCAAATTTGCTACTCAACCAGCAAGCTGGCAACTTGCAACCCGCAACCCGCAATCCGCATTGAAGGCAACTGAAGTGTGGTCATGTCTGCGGCTTTGGCTTTCGTTTGCTTCACAACGGTTCAGCTTGGTTTTGTTTTGGTTTGTTCGACTCTCAAACACTAAACCCAACTCTGTTTCTCATTCTGGTTGAGATTCGGAGTCGGACTCGAATTCAGTTGGCGTTCAAAAGGATGCTCCATAAAACAAAAAGCTATGCGAAAGTGACATTTATGTGTTTTTAATTCCTTCACTGTGTGTGTGTGTGTTTTAGCTTGTTATGCCTTTCTGAGGAATTTGCTGCCTTTCGTCTGAACTTACCTTGCAACAGCGCATTGACCTGCAACCGATTCGAATCCAAGGCGAGGCAAAGTGAGGCAAGACGTGTTGTGGCTCCAAAACAAATAACAAATAACAAACGACAATAGTGCATAGTTTTCTCCTTTGAATTTGCCACAAAAAAATCTTCTGGTAGTCATCACATTTGGCATTCAATAAAAAGGAACTCGAACTTGATAATACACGGGATATGAGTTGAGTTGTTGACTTTTGAGTGGGGTTATTACAATTCTGAGTGCTTGTTGTCACTCAGCTTCAAGAACAGGCATTGCCATTGATATATTCAATTTGAGTTATATAAATGTCAGGGACCGTAAATAATTTAAGTTTTAAAATAAAAATCGTACTTAACAATTATTTGCTAAATCAGGGTTTTGATTTTTAGTAAAAAGAGTAAAATATAATAATTAAATAAAACTTTTAAAAAGTGAAAAATAACACTAATTCTTGATTTTTTAATTTTTCTAAGTTTTTTTTTTTTTTTTATTTATCACCTTCAATAACTTTTAAAAAGTTCAGTTGAATGTCTTTTAAATTGGTAAAAATTTAAAGAAATTCTTTTCTATTTATTTACCTAAGCAAATCATAATTTAAAATTTTTTTTTTTAAATAACTACAAAGTGCATATTGCATAAAGCCAAATGGCTCAACTTCATACATATTTGTGTGCTGCCTTCTTTTGAAGGGTACCTTTATCTGAAAAAAATGAATATATAAAAGCATTGAAGAATAAAAATCAGCTGAGGATAAAATCATTTTTGTGTAAACCATTTTCTTCTAGGCCCAAAAACTTGGTGTTTTATTTTATCAAACAAAATAATCATTATTAATGGTCTCAGGTTACGGCTTATTCAAAATTCTATAAATATTAATAAAGAGTTTTCTTTATTATAGGGAATCAAAAACTTTTAAATTAATAGACAGTAATTCTTTTTTTTTGTAATAATGAGTAAAGAGACATTTTTAAAATGTTTACGTAATACCATTGAACAAGGTTTGTAACTCTTTGGATTCTTAAAAAAACCATTTCAATATGATTTGAAAATTTATTTGAAAAATAAACTTAATTTTCTTAGTTTACATCTTAATTACTCGAAAGCACACATGTCTTTAAAGCTAATGAATATTCTCTTACAATGTAATCAATTCTCAGTCGTTACAAAGTGACTGTCCATATAGAATAGCTGCATTACTCTCGTATTTATGTATCAATATTTGATTGAACTTCCTCTTAACCGATTCCCATTGATCTTCAGATTCTTCTTCTTCATTATCAGCCTTATGAATGCGCCGGCATCTTAATCTGCACAAACCGATCATAAACAAGTTGGGCGAGTTTTGGCTGACGCCACTTAAACGCCACTGAAATAGCCAAAAACGTGAAATTCCTTTCAGCCAAAACATTCGCTTGGTCCTCTTCCCTTTCCCTCCCCTCTCCACGCTGGGTCTTCAGATGGGGGCCTCTCAAGTGTCTGGGCTACCTGGGAGGTCATTGAATGCAACGCTTATCAAGTCTGGCCCCAGAAATGCGTCCCTCTGCACGTCCACATTGATTACAAACTGTTGAATGAATTCCGTCGTTCCATTTGCCATTCCCCATGCCCCAAAACTCCCGACTCTCGACTCTGACTCCATGCTCCTCCTCCCCTTCACACTCTCCGTACTCTCCATATTCCTCATTCGCACTGAGAATTTGCTGGGCTGCGTTTGAGTTAAGCCGCCAAACCAACGAGTCCAGAGACCAGAGACCTAAGACCTGGCCAGAATTCCAAGAAGGACATCTCTCTTTTTTTATTGTTTGGCTTTTTATGCTGTTTTCATTTAAAGCATTTTATGGCATTTTGCTTTAGTCGCCGCTTCATTATGATTTTTATGGCCACTTTGACGCTCCACTCCGCTCCACTCAATTCGGTTGAGCTGAGTTCGGCAACGGTTAGGATTCAGTTCTCAGCTCTCAGGTGGAGTGTTGCTGCAATTTAGTGAGTGAGGAGAAAGAGGAGGAGTTCCAATGGGAAGTAACAATGCGCCGCGCGGTTGTTGTTCGAACACCGAAAACCGTTTTTAATGCTCGTTATAATTTCGGTGTTGCTCTTTTTACTTTTATGCCTTGTGGAGATCAGACATCGAACATCGCCATCGTCATAGCCATCGCCATCGTCATCGTCATCGCCATCGGGATCTTTTAGGGTCTCTGTCTGCTCAATACGGGTGATTGGCCTTTAAAGCATGCCCCATGTGATTTTCGCTTAATATCCTTGGGGCAAACGAAACTGTTCTTCGTCTCCCGTATTCTTCTTCATTCTTTTTTTCTCCTTTTCTCGCTTTCTCACCATCGATCTGTCTGCGTCTTGTTTTCTTTGTGTTTAGTCACCGCCGTAAAATGAAGTTGCTCGACTTTAATTGGGATCATTAATACGGGCTATCTCTGATGCTTGGCGGGGATTTACACAGCAACCAAATGCAACTTGTCGATTCTCAATGGGATGCTCAATATTTATACATTAATATGATTCCCAAACATTACTTAAAGTCGTTAAAAAACACTTTGTAATATGATGTGATAAAATTGTCAGCAAGTTAATTGAAATGAAGATTGTTATAAATAGAAAATGTAGAAAATGCTGTTGAGTAACGAAGAATTAAATTAAAATGCTTAGGAATTCAGTAAAGAATAAGCATGGAGTAAAAGAATATTACGAGTTTATCTCTCCATCCTGAAAATTTCATAACATTACCATGAAAATCATAAAAATTTTAAACATCATTATAGCAGCTGTTTGTAGATCTTGAAAGACGGGATTAAAAAGTGAAAACCAAGTTTAGGTTATCTTCTTTCGTTGCAACTCATTTTTTTCACATTTTATTACAAATAAAATAGACACAGCTTGCAATTAAGCAGATCTCATTAAATTAAAAGTACTTACAGTGCCAGCAAATGACATTTGACATGGGACCTCTGTCATCTGACGTCAGCAACTGTCAGGGTAAAAAACGACAAAAAATATTAATTAAACCTGATAAAACACTCTAATTAATTTGTAACCTTCAGTATACGTATGTTGTTATTATATTTTTTTGGGGGCAGCTCGTGTTTTTGTTTTGTTTTATGACTGACCATAAATTGAAGTTCGGCCACAGTCTTTCATTCATTAATAAAAAGATGAGAGTGAAGAAAGGCAGTACGCAACATTGATGACAACTTAAGGCGGGTGGAAGACACGCCCACACAAGGCATAACGGCAATCCGGTAGGGCTTGTAATTTACTTTTATGACCAATAAAATGCGACACACTAAAAGGGTGCCATTAAAAAGACCACAAGTCGCATTTAATTTGAAATTATGAATTGAAATTGGAATTGGGAATGAGAATTTGAATGAGAAGGAATTTCAAGGCAACCGTTTGCTTAATTGAAAGCGCGACGAGGCGGTGGGCGTGGCCACAGTGGGCAGTATTGTCTGTTTAAAAAATACATTAAAGAAAGAGGCATCGAGTGAGTGGAGGAGAATAAGAGAGGCAAGTGCAACTGTTGCTCCAGCTGTGGTCCGCAATAAGGAAGCAAAGATTCAATAAACCTCAGCCCCATACAACGTATCATCAGACAGCTAGCTGGTCCGTCTGGCCCGACTAACACTGGACTGGGACTGGGACTGGGATGGGGATGGGGGGCTGGGCCGTTAAGTCCATGGCGCCCGCCGACTCACTCAACTGTTTAGCAGGAGCCACACGCAAATGCAAATATTACCATAATTATCGCATGGCCCGCAGACCATGACTAAAACAATCGCTCGTCCATCGCCAGAGACTTCGACTCAACTCCGTCTCTAGTCTCCGACTCTAGTCTCGAGACTCTCAGCTACCCACACCCCAGAGTCTTGGGCCTTCTAGTGGTATTCCTCTTTAAGCTCTTCCCTGAGTTCCAGGCACGCGGCATGCAATCGAAATTATTACCATGCATTTGGCCGACCGGTGAAAGCGGCTCATTACATGTTTATTATTGTAGCTGTGGAGATACCTATATTGAGTGAGGTATACTGTCTCCAAAGTCTCCTTGACTTTTGCATTATTTTATTTTTATTTATTTAACAACATACTACTAATAACTAGCATTCTAGATATAAGCAATTACAACACAATCTAATACAGAATAAAAATAAGAATAAAATTAAATACATAAACATTAAAAAAATATAAAAATACTCATAATAATATTTTAGATTAAGAAATTTAAATAAAAAAATTTTTAAATATTGTTCAAGTGATATCAGATTATTTCATTTAATTTGATTTGATTTATTTATTTATCCTAGCGCTACAAGTATAAAACTTTTACGTTATTGCGCTAATCATTATGTATCAAATAAACATTAAAAATATAAAGGTTACATTATGTAATATATTTAGCTATGAGTTTAACTCATTTTACTTACCTAATTCCGATTTGAGGCTTAAAAGCAATAAGATCTGTCCGAAATCCTTCTCTTATTGTAGGATTAATTGACGTTCTTTTATTTACATTTTAAAAGGTACTTTTGTTTTTATGCCTGCAGTTCTTGATATCCTTGTAACATACTGCTTCCACTTTTGTAAAGGGTATCTTCGATGCGACTAACTGCTGTTCTTGAATATTGTTGCTGATATTGTTTGTTGCTGTTGTTGTCATAAGCGTAGATAGGGGGCTGCAAGGTGCGCAGCTGCCCCCCCTAGATTACTAACGTCCTAAAATATTTTGCACGAATTTTTCGTACCGCGAAGTGAACAACTTTAGCAGGAAATAAAATAGTTGCATCCTAACTGATTTACATTTCTGGAAAGAGGCCAGAATGTTCTTTCGTAAAATAAGAACAGCTTTTCAGATTGCTATGTCACAACCATGTACTGTTAAATATTCGTTCAGCACCTAATTAATTTCCAAACATTATAATTTATAATTATTATTTGACAAAATCTTTTTTCTAACATTAAAACGATAAGTAAAATTCAAAGACAAAACACTCCAATTCTGATAATTCTGATGTACTGATATTTCGCCATTTGTCGAAAATATATTTTTTTTTTGACATATGTTTTTCACTTTGATTGCGTATGAATGTTAAATTCGACATTAAAGAATTGCCCATATATTTATATCGTCTGTTTGATTTTTAACCAGGCATATGCTTGCTGAGTGTACATCACAACGTGGTTGTTCAGATGCGGGAAATATTTGAGGAAGATAAATTAAACGTGTTCGCACTGAATAAGAGACAACTGAATAAGAGATAAGCAGTTTAAAACTTAAATTTGTGAATTTCTGCTATTTTTTTTAATAAGAGATTTTATGTTTGATTTACGGGACTAAAAAATTTATTTGAACCCCCCTTTGAGAAAAGTCTGGCTACGCCCATGGTTGCTGTTGTGGTTGTTACCTGGCCAAGTGCGGCACTTGACTTTATTTTGGTTACATGCCATGGGCCATGGCAATTTATTCTCGGTACCCAATAAAAGTCACTTGATTGGAACTGCAAGTGGCCGCTTTTATTGGTTTATTATGGCAACGCGAGGGTTCCGCGAGATCTTGCTGGCCAAAATACCTGCCACCGTCGCAGCCGCCTGCACCTGCCACTGCCACAGAAACTGCCACAGCCACTGGCAGAGCTGCAACTACAAAGAATGAGCATTTTGTGCCGCCTTCTAGCCGGCAATCAAATTTCATGGCCTTGTTGGCTTGGATTTTGGCCCTGTTAAGGGCGTTGGCAGGCGGGGCCAGCATAATAGCAACATTTTGTGGACTGTGCCACATCTCTCGACACTCAATCAGCAGCGGCATCGCCATCAGCATCGGCATCGGCATCAGCATCGACATCGGCAATGCAGCAAATGCTGCCTCATAAGTCAAAAGAATGTCATTTAGCTCGAAATACTGCGGCAGTATCTGGTATGGTCTGGCTGTAAGTGTCGCCACAGTCTCTGCCTCTGCCACTGCCACTGCCACTGCCACAGTTATTGCAACATCCAGTGGCATATCCTTGAACGAATCGAGCGACTGGCGCCTATCTGAGCACTCACATCTAACTGCCGTATGAATTATGGTCAAGTGCCAGAACTTCCCAATATGATAATCATTTTATATGCTCGTAAAAACATTAAAAATTACAAAAATTGTCAAAAGGAAGAGAGAGAGAGAGAGAGATAGATAGAGAGATAACAAATTGGACACTCTCAAATTGAGAGCCACAAATTTTTATTGTTGCTGCAATTGACCAAGTTAAAAGATGCCTACAAACATGACATTTTACAATGCTTGTGAGGTAAGCAGAGTTTTCTGGTCTCTCGAGCCAATTTGATGGCGATCTTGACCAGATGTCGACTGCCAAACTGAGTTCGAGACAACTCGTTTTATGACTACCAAAATGGAGCTGTTCAAACGTTTTTAATTGGCCCGTCCATGTGCCACATGTGGCAATAAAACCATCAGACAACGGGACAAAATAGATGGAAAAAAACGATGAATAGCTAAAATTATGTGTAAATTTTGTAGAACACATTAAGATGAGGATAAAAACCGTTTTTCCAACAAAGAAAATTCATATAGAAATATTAAAAGACTTTTATTGTTCTTAACTGTAAGCGATTCTTATATTTTATACCTTGAGCCCATTGAAAATAGGCAAAAAAGGTTATGTGTTTGGCAGAGTGTATGTAACAGGAGAAGAAGGCGGCACACCCCCAAAGTATGTATATTCTTGTTCAGGATCAACAGCAGAGTCGATTGAGCCGTGTCCGCCTGTCTATTCGTTTGTTCGTCCGTCCGTCTGTTTGAAAGCGTCGATCTCAGGGACCAAATTTGGTGAGTATGTTCCTGGATACCGTATGCAGATCAAGTCTGTTTTTTTTTGGATCGGACCTCTATATCATATAGCTGTCAAAGGAATGATAGATCGAAAATGAAATTCTAGTATGAAAAACTTTTGGGTTTTTGAGATGTCTCTACAAATCTAACTCAATATAAAATTAAGTCTTAGTCTTAAAAGTTTTTTTTTTTTTGAGATATTTTAACCAAACTGATAGAATATGCATTTAAGCTGGTGCTGGCAAAATTTGGTTCAGATCGGTTTCCTATATCAAATAGCTGCGACCCACTTGTTTAATACTTAATTATGTAAGAAATTTATTTGATATTTATTTATATAAAATTAGTTTAAAAAAAGGATACGAACATTAAGTTTTTCTTTAAAAAAATTTGGAAAAGGTTCGGTTCGATGGTTCATACCGCAGAACAAGACTTAGGTTCGGTTCGCAAACCGGCTGAGGCCAAAGGTTTGGGTTCAAACCTTGGTTCAATTATGTCCAAAAAAAATTTTTTTACATAACTTTTCTTGATTTTTATGTAGAAGTAAATTTAAAAAAAAAATAATTTATAATAGTCTATATTAGTACTAAGATGACCTATTATTTTATGACTTTTATGTTATAATATAATTTAAGTGAACTTGTTTTGTTGATTGAAATCACTTCACTTTTCGAAAAGTTTCGATTGAAAATCATTTAGTTCTTCAAATGAGCTACGATGAACAAACTCCAGTGAGTTGTCGATGTTTTCATGGAAGGTGAAGTACTTGATAATCGCTTTCGCGAAAGTGGAGTTGTCGATACTTTGATGTTTTTTTACACAACTAAAAAAAAGAATGCAATTATTTTTTTTTTGAGCCGAGCCTTTAATTTAAGAAATGGGTTCGGTTCAGGTTCGGGTTCACGGAGTATACAACATGAAATGTTCGGTTCATGATCCGGTTCGGATTGCTTAAGAACCCGAACTGAACTGGTCCAGCGAGGTTCGGTTCAGAACCGGTTTGCAGCCGTGGATTTAACAGATTCAAAGTACTCTAAAATTTACGAATGTGGACAAAAAATCAACCCTGGGAATTACAGCAAATGATGCGTATCCAATAAATTTAAAAAAAAGAACAAAAAAGGGAATGAAAATGTTAAAATGTTTCATTTTACAGCTCAACCCTCAACCCCCCTTCACATGGTAATTTGGGGCACTTTCCGAGCAAAATATTCATTTCGGCTTTATTTTTTGTGGTTAAAGACATGGGAAGGAGAGAAGTTTTTTACGATGATATGCCGTGCATTACACGGCATTTGAAATATTTGGAATTTTATGGGTAAGTTTTTTTTTTGTAGGTCTGGGAAACAATGGAACAGCGACGAAATTCGAACTTCTTTGCACGCAATTGACTATCAAAATTTCATGTGGGCTTTATAATTCTGCTGTCTGCCGGAAAAACAACAACAAGAGCAGTTCCATCAGCAACTTCAACTCAGTTTGAGTTCCGATTTAGGGAGGACGGCTGAGCTAATGGCAACTTAGAGAGTGACATAAAATCCAATTTTATAATGCATATAAAGTTTTAATACGTCCCGACTTGTGCCAAAAAAGGGAAATGCCAAGAGGGCAGGGGTCGAGGGGGGTGCAGAAATTTTATGTACACACTTTTATAGAAATTTTAGTAGCCTATCAAATTTTACGTGCTTCCAACAAGCAACACAAACAACTTGTGCATAAAATTAAACTTCCGAGTAGACGAAATGAGATCCTCATCCTTGTATAGGACAGGACAGGACGATAGGACGACAGGACAACAGCCGTGAAAACATATTCATTAGGGTATCAAAACCGAGTCCTGTCCAACAGGACACAACACAAAATCGTTTAGCCAAAAAAAATATTCGGAGGATTCACCGAGCACGAAGTACGGACACTTGGAATTAACATGAAATTAGCTTGTTGACTCAACCCGATTGAACGGAAATGAGCCCGAACACAAACGTGGCATACACAGAAACAGCCATAAATGCAATAGAACCAGGCTTAAAAGGATAAAGAGAGAGAGAGAGAGAGAGAGAGAGGTATTGAGAGAGAGGGAAGGAAGAATAAAATGGGGAACCAGGATATCAACACAGGAGTCTGACGGCCCCCATCATTTCTTATATGTATGTATACTATATATGTTTAGCTTAACACCTCGGACCATTTGCATAATACTAATACCAACACATACAGCACACACACCTACAAACATCTGGGTAAACTTGTTGCCAAATCATTTGTGAAGTCTATTAGCAACGGAGTTAAACAAACTTCACAGCACGAAAGTACAGTGGGGCAAGGACTATGAGAAAACGCAAGAAAAAGTTGATGTAAATTGGTAAACCAATATTTATTCACGTGCCTGTCAAAGTTCACTGCAGGCGTTTTCTTAATAAAATGTAGAAGCTTTGCAATCATGAAATGACAGTTGGGAGCCGACAACAACAACATATTATTTAATTAAAATAAAATCATTTAAATTGAAAAGTGAAAAACAATAATTTAATTAAAAAAGTACTTATTTATGACATATCGAACTTAATCGATAACCGCATTGGAAAATTGTGATAAACTTTAACATGTCTTGAATAACAATAAAACATATACCATATGTATATAACGTATCCTAGGTGTTATAATCTGCGAGTATGTCCCATTCCAATGTGAATCCCTTTCTACTGCAAAGTCTGACAGGATATGAACGACAAGCGTTAGCATTAACATTAGCATTGGCACTTAAGTGTGTATCCTGAATTAGCCACAGACTGCTTTAATGATATTCGGTGACAAAACGCTTACGCTTCCCATTTCAATGAGACATGGAAGAGGAGAGATCCGACTCAGACATATTGCATAAATGGATATTGGGCCAGAAGGGTTATTAATAAATTAAATTTGATGATAGACGGACACGTGTTTATGCATTGCTCAGTCCCAGCCCTAAAGCTGAAGATGGAGCATAAAATACACAGAGTGTAAATGTAATTCAATACTTTGAAATTGCTTATTAAAAGTGGCTGTAAGCCTTCTCTTTTCTCTCACCAACTCAAAGTAAATATGAAATTTGCTATTGGGGGATAAACGGGGCGTATGCTTCATATTAATGAGCTGTTTCAGCTAATTTTCTGTTTCTATTCTTGGCCTGATGTAATAAACATGAGGGGGTTATTGGGTCAGGGCAGGAGTCTTACCTTGACATCGTTATATTGGTTATATTCAAGGGGAATTTAGAGGCCCAATAAAATGAGAATTTTCATTGTGCCTTGTAATTGCTAAACGAGCCCTCCTTACGCACAGTAGCTAAATATATATTTTACTCAAATATAGTACACAAAGACATTGAACTTGTGGTTAAATGGCTGTGAACCCAGTAGCTACACGTGTCTTTATTCTTGACTTGAGTCGACTGGGCTTCAACACAATATAATTAAAATTCGACAATGATAAACGCAGAAGATACATTAAAAAGGTAAACCTACAAAACCAACACAGCAAAGCTCTGATTATGAGCTGCCCCATTCGACAGAGATAGAGATAGTGAATGAAAGAGAGCCAGAGAGAGACGGCAATCTGAGGAGGGTCTTACAATTTTTTATGAAGTGTGTTGCAAAAGTGTTTGCTTTCAGTACTTGACTTGATTTCGCTGATGGGTCTCTATCGCTCTCTCTCTCTCTCTCTGCCTTAAACCACGCACGGGCCACTTGAACCACTGAGCGCCAGTTTCAGTTTCGGTTATTTGTTTATTACCCGCACACGTGTGAACCAAAATACCAAACGTACCAAATTTTACAACGAAAACCAAACCGGAAATCACTTAAACAGCAAGCAAACTTAGATATAAAAAAAAAAAAGCTGACACAAGTTTAAGCCATGAACTATGCAGGTAGCCAGTGAAGCAGACGCCGAGAGTTAGCCAACCATTGAAAGACGTTAGAAGCTTCAATTGCGGCAATGAAGACGTCTAAATGCGAAATTAAATATGACATTTTAGAGAAAATTAAGTGGCCCATGTTGGACATGTCTTTAAATGGCCAAGATTGTCAGACAACAAACATGCGCACACACTTGGCCTGGTCAACACCAGGTCGTCAGCTAGGTGGTTAATGGATAATGGTTAGTGGTTAGTAGTCTAACTAATGCCAGCGTAATACAGTAGCCGTTGTCATAGCCCTTGTACTTGGAAAGTCACATACTTACACTGGGCCAACATCAATCGTTTAACTCGACGACATTAACTAACCGAAAATAACAGTAATTTACAAAAATGTGACTGTTAATTTGTGGCTATCAAAAATGCAGTTAATAGTACTTAGTTGACCTGCAAAACTATTTGACTGAAGTTTGAACAAAGCAAAAATATATAAAAAAATCCAAAGTGTTGGTATCAAATTATTCAATTGAAGATTTTGAAAAATTTAAATAAATTCACTTATTAGAGATGCAAAAATATATTATTACAATTGAATATTATAAATGAAAATATTGATATCTTTAAAATCAAAAAACAATTGCAAAATTTATAAAATTATTTAACAAATTCAATAAAGCTTGAATATAAAAATAAAATTGTATCAAAAAGGCTTCCGATGGTTGTCAAATCGGACAACAGGGGGCGTGCTGTTTTGTACTATAACGACCACGTAACCTTTAAATCAATTAAAAATAATTCACCAGTTGATTAATCAATTGTTTGACTTAATTCACACACAAATTGGACATACTGTTATTGATCTGCATAAGATTGAAGATTCAAAAGATACAAAGATACAAATATACTTAAAGGCCATAGTATAAGCAACCTACACAAAAACTCTCAACAGTATTCCAATCGCACTTCCAATCGAAATTATTATTATTTGTTTTCTCGTATTGACAATTTACATTGAGTTTGGCTTTCGCTGCCTGTGTGTCAGGTGTGTGTGTGTGTGCTGTGTGTGTGTTTGGCCCTTTCGCATTTTGCCTCATTCATGAATTTTGTAGATTTTAGCCAAAGATAATTTGCGAATATAAAACACGAGCCGAGGTCAAATTTTCATTCAAAACACGTACATACTTCAGAGTTGAACAACAAATGCAAAGCGACAACAACAACAAAGAGACAAAACAAACGTGGATACCCACAGAGTCCAATGGACAGACGGACAGACGGACGGATAGACGGACAGACGATTCGACAATTCTTCCACTCCAAGTGCTGGTGTGAAGTGCAAACAGACAAACGTAGCGACAACAACAACAACGATAACAACGACAACGATGGCCACGATGGGTTCAATATTATCGAATGTTTACTGCGATTCGAATAACCAGCAACAGCTTCATTCATGAAATGCTCGTGCGAAAGCAACAATAAGTACATTAACAACAGCAGCAACAACAACACCATCAAGATTTGTAAGTTTCATAATAATTTGGCAAACGATTCAAACTGTGTTGACTTTCAGTATTTGCACTGCATTCAATGAGAATAAAGTATATATATAGAGTATAGAGTATCTGTGTGTCTACAATAAGTGTCTCACAGAAACTTTTAGAGTATCTCGCCGATCTGGCAGCTTCGATGAGGTCTTTGACTTGTGTGAACTGAGCTTGACATGACTTGCCAACATTGGTAACTCAATTGTGATTAGTCATCGTATTTGTAGCTCCTTGACTTACTATAATTGTTGTTGCCATTCTTATTGATCTTATATTGGTATTGCTATTGTTGTTGTTGTTGTTGGTTAATCGCATCTAAATATTTTTGTGTATTTATCTCACGTTGCTGGCCACTTATCGTCGGGTTCGCTTCGACAAAATCACGAACTTCGTTGGGCATACAAAAAGGGAAATTCATTTCGGACAGCCCAAAAAGAAAACAGAAACAACATTCAGAAACAGCAAACAACAAACCAGTTGCCTGATTAAAAGGTGAATGAATTCGCGAATCCGCGAATCGCATTCAAAAATTAACCGTATAACAATTCAGTTTTGCGTTTTGTTTTCGCAAATACCTAAAGTTCCTGAGAATATAAAAATATCTTCCGATATGCCTTAGAAATTATAATAGTATTTTAAAATAAATTATAAGTACCATATATTGGAAAGTATGTACAAATGTAAAATTTTGTTATAAATAAATTATACTTATAATTAAAAGGAATTTTAAAATATGATTAATATTAAAATATTATTAATTGATTTTATTATTTAATTAAGTTTTCTTGGAAACTTAGTATTTAAAAAAAAAGAGTATTTACACGGTTTGTTGTACATGTTTTGTGTTGTTGCTGCTCATTATGATTTATATGAAAGTTGCTTAGCAGCCGTGGCGAATGTCAATGCATCCATCAGATACAAATACAGCTGGCGCATATTTTTGACTCTTTACGAGTAAGTGTGCACATGACGTCAATTGTTATTGTTTAGTATGCCTTTAAATTTCATTTGATATGTACTTATTTGGACGCCACATAAACCAGCTTACTAATGAGCTGTGCAAACAGCAACAATAACAACGAGGAAGAAGAGCAATTGTGACAACAATTCAAATGGAAATTACCCACTTGGCACATTTGGATTGATCGGTTGATCGGTTGATCGGTTGATTTTCTCTGTAGTTTTCCTTTAACTGTATCAATTTGCTTAGGCCGCGGTCTTCTCAACACTGTGAACTTGCAACTACATGTGTAAATGTATCTGTATCTTTATACTCTTATCTTTAGCTGCTATGCAAATGAATCTGTATCTGTATCTATGTCTGTGTCTGTGTCTGTGCTGGCTGCTCATTTTGCATGAATGAAACACACATTTCTGGAATATTTTCGTTGCATGGAAAGATTTACAAAAGTTTCCATTACAATTTGTAAACAAACTCCGAGCGATGGACAGACTGGCACAGTAAAGAGTATAAAGGAGGCAAAACAATTCAACAAGTGCCTTTTGCCTGACTCTGGGGTCAATAAGCAGCCGCTGACTTGCTGACTCTATAAATATGTATATGTATATGTTATATATACAATGCAATCATCATAAACAACAACAATGATATGCGGAAGCACGAGACTGACCAGTGATAATCCTCAATCAAAACAAAGACAGACAGAGGCGATAGGGAGACAGAGTGAGTGAAAAGGTAATGTCATATAGCTGATTATCGATTTAATTAGCTATGTGGAATGCAAGTGACATAAGCACATCAGATTAACCCACTTGAGTGAATGATACGAGAATGTGAGTGGAAAATAACTCAGTTATGTACGTGGATGCCTAGCATAAAAAGTGTCTCAGTTGGTCTCATACACGTATGTAGTTCCCCCAGACACTTTATATCTTATCAGCAGCAAATCATTCATTACGACAGTTTGTCTCGTTGAAGGTGTGTCGCTAAAAAAACGAATAACTCAGTTCAAGAAGATCAACGATAAGTCTACAAGTGAAAAAAAACTAGAATTCTTAAACATCCTTAACATTCCAATTCTAAGGTAATTAGAATATTTTTTACATTATCTTGAGTTCATTTCCGACTTTTAGACCTCAAGCAAATTAACATTCAGCTACAACTACATTTTCTTCTATATCTATAAAACTTTTTTCGCTAAAAAGCTGAGTCAATAATATATAAATATTGTTTAGAATTATTGAAGTTAAAATTTAATCACTTTTCTTCAATTTAAAAACATTACAAAATAATGGTTGCTTGTTCCAGGAACACCAACAATTGCATTTGTCTTGCTTTGGCGCAGTTAGAGATTTGTGGAGCACATCTGATTATAAATTTAAATGAATATTAATCAAATTAAAAAGTACAGAAGGTCAATCTAATAACGTTATGCATTTCTGTTCTTGTGACCACCCAAATTCACAATTCCCACGTTTACTAAATGCTTGGAGTGCTCAGCACTGAATTTAGCTATAAATAACAGAGTCAGAGTCAGAGGCAGTGCCAGAGACGTAGACGGAGACGAGAACCAGTGTCATCACCTTGACGTGACCACATTGGGTTGCAGTCGATACGCGTCAAGTCAAGCCCATGCTAGACCAGTCCATGTCCAATTCAATTCCAATTCAATTCCACTTGAAGTCAAGTCCAAGTCCATTGTCCAATGCCATATTCAGTTGGCGAATTTGCGCGCGCATTGCCAACCTAAATACCAGAAGCTGGTAACTATAGTATTCAAGTATACTCGTACTCGAACTCGTACTCGTACGCTCATACTCAGTTCATATACAGTACTCGTATACCAATAACATTGTAGGCTTTACAACTTGCGGTACTAAAACGCAGTTCCAGGAATCATCAGAGACAGCAAACAATGAGAACAACAACAATATACGCCCGCTCATGGCATTCTTGAACGTTGCGAAATATGAAGGAATGCAGTCGCAAAGTCGTAAACGAAGTTTAAATATCGCCCCTTGATTCCAGTCTCTGTCTGGGTTCCAGTCTGAGTCCCAAGTTCCCCCACTTCCATTCTCATTCCGTTCTCTAAGAATGCCGCTCTGTAATCGAACTGTCTTAAGCTGGCAGAGTAAGAGAAAAGCAGCTCAGGATGTCAGGTTGTTTTGTGTATCTTTCAATCTTTGTGATCGTCAGAGTGGAATTTCTTTTGTTTACTTCTCCTTCTCTCCCTCTTTCATGTTTGAGGTCTCGTTTTTGTATGCCAAAATTGTTGTCATTCTGTGTTGGCGAAAGGCCTTCGTGTTGCATTTTCCTGGTTCTTTACGGTTTGCTGCATCATTCAGTGATGGACTGGAACTAAGACTCTGGGTTCAGCCTCGTTTTAACACGCGCTAACAGCTCGAACATCCCTCGCGTTTTCGTGCCTCTTAATGACTTCTTGTGCCACATGCAGCAAGTACAGCTGTATGCTGTCTGACTCTAACTGAAATCTTTGTAGGAGAGCAACTGCTGAATTGTTTTTAATAAATTTATTAAATAAATTAAAACTGGGCTAAAAAAAATGTTGCACCAAATTGTGAGCCTCAGCCAAAATTGGTGTAGAAATAAATTAAGTTCTTTTTGATTGCATACTAAGCGATTCGGTTTGTTATTTTCTTAATGATGTTGTTGTACAAAATCTAAATCAACATTCACGAGATCTGGACATGGCGTGACCAAACGCAAGAGACTGCAATATATACCTATAGCTTATAAACGGCATAGAGGCATGCGATAGGGTCACATACCTCTAGAAATTCAATTTAATCTGCAAAACAATAAAATCCAAAAGAATATTTTCTTATGAATTTCACTACTAATTTCAAAAAATTCAAATAAATATTTCAAAGCCATTAAAAGATTTCTAAGGATTGAAGATAAATTCTGACTACTAAATAATTTATAGTTTCAGATTCCTTGAGTTGTGAGTGCTAATCTAAAGTTTTGGCCAACCAAGTTATTCGTTTGCAAAACAAATAGAACTTGATTCGGAATGCTTTCCTCCTTTCTTCTCACTCTCTCTCTCTCTCTCTAAATCTTTCTCCCACTTTGCTCAGTGTCAACACTTCAGAACATGATTGTTTCAAATACTTCTCGTACTCTAAACTTTAACTGCTTCCAGTCAACTTCAGATGTCAGTCCTTTTTAGAACTCCATCCCACTTCACTTGGCTGGAATCTTTAGCATGCATTCTCTTTCTCTTATTTGGCTGCTTTTCTCTGAGTGCCATTGAGGACAAAGTTGCCGCTGGCGGTGTCCAGGTTTAACCTCTGGGGGAATGCCACATTTGCCATTTGCTATTTTATACGAGCACTAGAATGTCTTCATTTTGTTAAGCCAAAATCAGTTGGGCGAAGGCGCGTGGACAACGCCAGCAGTTGATGCTGGGACTGTAACTGTGACTGAGAGATGGAGATGGAAATGGAATGAAGCCTCAACTGAAACATGTGCACGAAAATTTTGTTCTGGCATGTGGCATGCGGCATGTGGCACTGACAATGGCACTGGCAGGCAGCGTTAGTCGCCAGTCGCAGTCCTGGCTGCATGCGCGTCAACTTGTGTCAAAAACCAGCCAAGTGCCATTTTGCGGTAGTTGTGGCAATGGCCATGGCCAACAAATACTACAACAACAACAACAACAACAAAAAACAGCAGCAACAACAACAATAACAACAGCAGCAACAGTTATGCAGGCAACGCACCTTGGTTCTTGTCTATAAAATAATATAAATTTCATTTTATGAATAAAGCCGAAAGGTTCAATCTTGGTGGGGTTTGGGAACTATGAACCTGTAGAGCCTGAATACATTTGTAAGCTGAAAAAAATCTGTCGATTCGAGAATTTAAAGATAATGAACTAACAAGGATACACTGATAAAAAAATGTTCTAAAATCAAGATTTTGGTCTCAGAACTAAGATTTTGGTCTAAAAAATGCGTCGAGAACATCAAATTCTTGAATTAAGAGACATATCTTGATTTTAAGAACATTTTAAATAAGACCAAGTTCTTATTTTAAGAATAAATGTTCTTAAAATTAAAATCAAATAAAATATAAATGAAAATTATTTTTTATATTTATATTTTTTTTATTTTTAAATTTTGATTTATTTATATTTTATTCTGTTTTAGTAATTTTATAAATGTTATTTTAATTTGTTACAGGGGGGATGAACCGCCGCCTACTGCTTCACATCTGAAGCGGCCTCTCTAGATGGTTGCCATCATTTTATTTGAAACGCTTTCGCGTTTTCGATGCGCCACTTTCCTGCAGTGCCAATGTGTCGCCATGCTCCTCGTACAGATGCTCCAACATTGTGACACAATCCGAGTCAAATTCCAGTTTGGCAGTCTTGAAACCCATCCGCTTCATGCAGCGCACACTTGCCAATGGCGAACTGTGCCGAGTTGGTGCGATCCAGGCAATCCACGCAATGGTGCGCACAATGCCGGACTGGAAACTGATCTCACTGCCCCGATGTGCCTTGTGAAACATGCCCGTCATCTGGATAATGCTCTCTGCGTGCACGGCCAGCTGTTCCATGACATTGCCACCGCTGAGGCGACTCTGACGCGCCATATCAAAGTGGATGTGCTTCATGCGATGCTGCGGCGGCAGGAACTGGTTCAGATATCGAATGCTATGCTCCAGCTCCTGGATATGATGGACTCATGCTTGCGACGCTCCCGTTTCTTCACCAGATTTAGCATAATCAGCGGCGCACCATAGTGAAAGAGCAGACGCTCGAAATGACGCGATGGCGTCTGAGCATAAGGATCAGAGATGTCCAGTTGTATAGGCGGTTTGGGCACCATCTTGCTAATGTCCTGGGACCAGTGGGAGGGTATTGATCCTCGCATCTGGGTGAAGGCACATAAACGCTGGCCATCACTCACAATCTGCTCCGTTTCCACCTCGTTGGCCACGTCGCCCTGAAAGAAGGATACTTGTTAAAAAAATTTGGGTGTATAATGGAACATGGGACAATAAAATGGATTTGGGGAGAAAATAGAGGCATTTATAGAAGGTATGTAGGTCTAATATGGGTATATAATGGAATATGGATTAAATCTTTGTTTTGAATGGAATTGCAACCTTGAAGTTGGCGCCTCGCTTCAGGAATCGTGTGCCGGCAAAGCGCGTGCTGACGCGCTATGAGACAGACACTGACATGGCGTCCAAAGATGCTGATGCATGATTGGCTGACATAGCCGTGCGTGACCTCCAGCAGCCAATCCTTGAGCATAATGCCGTCCATGGCCTGCAGCAGATATGCATTCCAAACGAAACGCTTGCGGGAATCACTGCGAAATGCGTAATCCACACGCTGTGTGGCTGCTTCACATTGTTGGTGAGTGTGTTCCAGTCCGGCAGCGGTTCATCCCGCCCAGATTCACCTGGGCGCCCACAAACGCGGTGCGGATTCATTATACTGCAGCGTGCGCAGATCGTAGGAGAGAGAAAAGCGTCCGAGATCAATGTTCTGGAACATGCGCTTGTAGCGCTCCTCGTGCGGATGTGGAGGTCGCTGGAGGTCACCTGTTGACCCGCACCATCACCGTGTCCTGATGATGTAACCAGGTGCATGCCAATGTGTGCACAGCATTTGCGCTTCGTCACCAGGATGAGGTAATAGCCCTCCAGGAAGCGCACAAATCCCAGCACGCCATAGGCACTGGTCACTTTCGGTGATCCGTCAAGGTGGACACAAATCGGCGTATCTCCAAACTGTTGAATTCATTTGCATTCTCCTCGATGCTCAATCGATTGAGCCAACCGATCGATGGTGAGCAATCGAAAGCGAGTCTCGCGATTGTTGCTGCCCACCAAATACAATCTCTGAGAAACCAAAACAATGCATTCAATTCCATGCAAATAAATATACATTCCACTTGTATTTTACTTACCGCACGTGTTTCATACAGCACCACCTTCTGTATTGAGCTTATAAGCGGATTAAATATTATATTTGGATTATCATTGTTCATTTTGCAAGTTGTTGACGACACCCACAATAAAATAAGTAGCTATCGAAATATCGATGCATTTGTTATTCGATTTAAAAACGCCATTTTCAAATCTGTATTTTAACTGCTTATTATATACCTGATTTTATAATGCAGTTTATAGAATTTAAAGCACCCATTTTAATATAATAATTTTGTAAAACCGAATTATTTTAGAATTTAATTGAACTAATCAATTAAAAAAATAAAATATGAATTGAAAATTTCGGAGAGCTGTGTCGATATGCTATACGAAACTGTATCGATACTAGAGCTTCGATACTTTTCTTGCAATTAAAAATACCGACATCAATATCGATAATTAAAACACAGCTGTCAGTCAGAAAACCGCTGCAGCCTGCTGCCGTTTTCGGCTTTCGGCATAGTAGAGCAGCACTGGTTTCTTGTTGTATACTGTTGTTTTGTTAGTTCAGCAAAAAGTGATTGACATCGTTTTAATATAATAAGACTATGTCGACGTGGGGAAATATTTGTCGTATATGCAGCAGCCCCGCAGACTACGATATATTTGCCAAAATACCAGCATATCTGCACGGCTCAACCAATGAGTATCCTCAATTATCAGAAGCCAATTAATGTTCTGCTCGAAGAGACATCGGGACTAAAGGTGAGAAATAAATGATAATGTTTATGTTTCATTTTGCATATGTAATTGTGTTTATTTTGCTTGTCAGAACTCTCCAGATGATGGGCTGCCAGCGTATATATGTGCACTGTGCATATCGTACTTAAAACATGCCGTAACATTCGTGAACAATGCATTAAAATGCATTGAGTCTTAAGCTAATTGAGATGTATCAACAAAAGTCCAAGCAGGATGACAAGGAGAGCGCACTCTTTACGGCGGAACAGCTGCGTTATGTGGAACAGCGACCCGTGCACAACCTGCTGCTGAACAACAACAGCGTCAAGCTGGACAGACCGACAGACAAAGTGCACAAGCAACTGCTGAAGCAGACTTTGCACCGCCAAAGGGGAAACAACGGGAACGGGAATGGACACGGGAACGACAACGAACAGCGTATACACTACCTAAATGCCCTGCTCAACGAGCAATGCGGTGCGGCACAAGTGAGCAACAACAACTGTCATCAATTGTCATCTTTGGCACGCCGAAGTCTTGATACCCTTGCAGAGCACTGTTAGTATACCAAGTACTCAATCTGTGAGTTTGGTTGACATACCTCAAGATTCAAAAGTTTTTCATACTAAAGTTTAATTTTTAAAGTATACTTTCTATGACAGCTATAAGATATAGTAGTCCGATTTGAATCAAACTTGGTCAGGATATAAAGGACAGCATGTAATAGATATTCTGCGAGATTGGCTAAAATATCTTAAAAAACAACGAAGTTTTTTATGTAAAAGTTTGATTTTCAAACCTCCCATCCTATGGCAACTATTGAATATAGTAGTCCGATGTTAATCAAACTTACATAGCATGTATAGGATAATCCCACATGCACAATTTTTTATTTTGGTTGATATATTCCAACAAACGGCGAAGTTTTTCATATTAAGGTTTGGTTTTTAACGTATACTGCCTATGACAGCTGTAAAAAATGGTAGTTCGATTCCAATCAAACTTGGTGAGGATGTATAAAACACCATCTAACAGGTATTCTGTAAAATTGGTTGAGATATCTCTAAAAATCCAAAAGTTTTTCATCCTAAAGATTCGTTTCCGTCTGATTGTTTATATGGTAGCTATATGATATAGTAAACCGATCGGGCCAATTTCGACATATGTACTTCTTGCTGCAAAGAAACAGACCTGTGCCAATTTTCATCACAATATCTTCAAAGCTGGCTATATTAACTCAAACCCTTGTCCTGTTTAAGATATATCCTATATTAACTGGAATCTCTTCCAGCCGCGGGTTAAAATAGAGCTGCCTTCGACAAGTGCTGGCAGTGGAAGTGGCAACGGCACTGGCGAGGATGACGACTATGCGGCGGTCACTTCCAGCGATGACAACGAGGAGAAAGATAAGGGTAAGGATAGGAGAATTCGCTGCAGCGCAAGCACAAGAACATATACAACTACAGTGAGACAAACTTCGAGGAGGACGATCCCATGGAGCAGGCACAGCTGAGGGACATCAAGGTCCACATACCCGAGCCCATGTGGAAGGAGCGCAAGTGTCCCGCCTGCTGCAAGCGTTACATGCACGAGGATTCGCATCATTGCATTTGGACAACTGCGTTGAGTATCAGTTCTTCAGCTTTGTGGCCGAGGTGACCAAGTTGCTGGAGATCAAGCGACAGAAGATGGTGTCGCCACACGAGTTCATCAGGCGCATGATATTTGCACTGCACAAGACTTGCAACTGGTTGCAGGAACATTCCATAGACACACAGTTGGCCGCTAAGCTCAACCAGGTCAAGGTGACCAACGGCATCAATGAGAAAGCAGCTGAAATTCCGCTGGAAACGGCAGCCAAGTCATCGTGGGACACTTTAATATGCCCTGGCTTCGATGAGGAAGCTGCTGCATTTGGTGGCAGGCTCAACAGTGGCTCCAATACGCCCATAACCGTGGAGAACAATGTGCTGTATGCCATTGAGCGCTCCGAGAGTCGCAATTCCCAAAAGGCAGCTGCCAATTTGGTGCTAAAGAAGCCCATACCCATTAGATGTACAGCTTCCGCTTCTGCTCCGGCTCCTGCTCCATTGTTGCATGAGGAGCGTGCCTCATTTCTGGAGAAGCTGCAACGTGCCACAGGATCACCTGTGCCAGCCACGCCCATAAGTGCAACGCTGTTGCCCTTCTCCGCCGCTCGTTGCAATCAATGCAATCTGGTTTTCGAATGCGTCAGCGAACTGGAGATTCATAATGTGATGCATCACAATGGACAAAGTAATGCTGAAGACGACGACGCCCAAAGGCGTCGCATAATCGCCCTATTCGAGGATGACATCTAAACTATTACTTAGTAATTTATATTAATTTTAAGTTATTCACATTCTATTTCGTACAATCTCAAGTCTGAAAAGTCGTTTTATTTTATGTTGTCAGTTCTTTTTGTTCAATTTTGTTTCGATTGTGATTTTTAGTTGTTAATTTATATTTTATTATATATATCTCTCATATGGGGCAAATTTTGTAGTATTTATAAAACATTTTTATATCCAATAAATTAATAATCAATTCCATATCGGGAGAAAAGTAAATAACAATTCTCTGTAAACCATTGTTTTCTTATAAAAGCAAAGAAATTACGGAATTATTATTAAATAGAAGAAAATGATAGGAAAACTTTAAGTGCATAAATTATGGAGAAATGGAATGAAACTTGGCCGAAACAAATACCTTTTTGTTCTTTTCGAAGCCAGCCAAACGTAACGTATTTAATCAGTTGAAAAATTTTATTTAAAATGTATAATAAAATTGGAAACTAAGATTTTCAATTAAACATTTGAAATTATTAATTTATATTAGAAACTGGCAAAGAACTAAAAGTTTAAATGGTCTGGAAATATTCCAAAAATAAAGAGTAACTCAAATACCCAGCAAATCCAGTTAAAATATTAAGTTTTATCACATTCAATTGACAACTTCATATAGAAAAAATGAACTTCCATTGAGTGTATTTTTTTTTTTATTTACATCAAATTCAAGTTTCAATCAGGCAACAAAAATAGCCATATCATTCTACATCTATATTATGAGTATTTAATATGCGACACACAGAAGGATGGCAATATTTTAGTTGTTTTATAAACAATCTTCACTTAAGTTCGCCTAGATTTAAGCTCTAATTGGGCAATCATAGATGCGCACCATTTCAAGGAGCTGTTCGTTATCAACCAGTTGCAGGTTCATCAAATTACTGAGCAACTGCAGCAGCTCCAATGTCAAACTGGGATTCCTGAAGGAAAAGAGTTTATTATGCATAAGCAATGTTTGGGGAATCCAATTGCAATGATTCAGTGGATGGACGAGTGGCCAGGATGTTGGAGATCACATGAACTCCATACAAAATGCAATTTGCCGTTGGGTGTATTATAATCCAACTCCACATTGTTCATAAAAAAAGTGCATCAAATGCTGATGGTGTGGAGCACAAAAGTCCTGTTTCAAGCCAACAATATCCAGCTGAAATACGATGTACATATAGTAATCTGCACCCGGATCCGTTGGCAGCTTCTCCTGCAGATGCTCAGCTATATAGCGACGATCCTCGACGGTGACTTCAGCTGCTGCATGCATTCCTATTAGATACAGACAGATGCCCGCATCCTCTTGATAATCCTGGACATCTGTTATCGGTGCTGTGTACAGTTTCCACAGCTTAGTGGCCAGCTGCATTTGAAGCAGCATTTTGGCGGACTTTCTGCAGCTGGCCAGTATGTTAGCCAATGTCCAGAGACAGCTGCGCTTCAGGCGCGGCTCCTGACTGTTCAAATAGGTGACCAAATAGCTGCCCGCCAAATTTGTAATCTTCTCACAGACATATGCTTCTCCCAGCGAAAGATTGCACAGGCATTCGGCGGCTTCAACTTGACGCTGCACCTGGGCACCTGTAAAGCATGATACAATAGAGTAAACATACAATAATTATACAGTAATCTCACCTGTTAGCTCCTTGACAATCACCTGAGTGGCGCCTTGAACTCCCGCAAATACAGTGATATTTTCATTGATTGAGAAAGGCGTGACTCAGGCGATACATGTCCTGGTCCTCTGCATGTTTGCGCCTCTTGATGCGATTTGCCAGGCCGCGCACATCTTTGGCTCCAAGTTGCTCCAATTCACGAATTTCATCCTTGATTTGGCCCAAGTGAAAACGCAGTGCATCCATTGTGTTTGTGCGCAAATCCCTGCGCTGCTGTCGTGCATACTCGCGTATTCTGTGGCGGAGTGCTGTGTCTTCTATGCGCAGTGGCAATTGTGGCATTTCTGCAGCGCCTTCCATTTTTTAAATGAAAATTCAACGGCAAATACAGATTAATTCTTCCCGCCAGCTGTTGCTCAGTAAAATTAATTTCTTAAAGCAACACTGGCAAAAATCTCTGCACTGATGCCAACTTGGCTTTTTATTGCAAAGTGCAATGCTAAAAATTTGAAAATTGTTATTAGCCGCAAATCTGTCGATTTTAAATGTATTATTAGCTTTGTTTCGCTATTAGTATTTTTAAAAAAAACAACATATTGAGAATATGGTACAAGCACGGTTGCCACTTAACAAAATAAAAATGTGCCAAAAAAATGTTTAAAAGAGCGAATCCAATAAAAAAGAGCCTTTGCGCCAACAGAAAAAAAGAGCCACTTTTGGCGTTAAAACGTTCAGTGTGGCAGCAGTCGGTACGCAGTCCAGATCGGAAAGCTTTACAGGGTGGCAACCTTTGAACCGGCTGGCAGCCTTTGAGCAAGGTGGCAACATTGCACTGTAGTTGCATAAATAGTTTGATTAAAATAGTAAATAAAAATGTCATTAACAATATTGCAAAAGCTTTCTCTGAATGCCTTAAGGCGGATCAACCGCTCTTGAGTGAGTGTATATGTATGTAAAGCGTGGTTAATTGTCTAAAAAATGTATTTATTCGATTAGCAACAATTCGAAATGCAAGCAAGAAAACCGGCGGCAGCACGAGGAACAAGAAGGGACATCCGCGTCCAAAGCACCGTGGATGGCGTGTGCTCGACGGTCACTACGTTTCCCATGGCACCATTCTGGCCACGCAACTGACGACCCGCTTCCATCCCGGCTTAAATGTGAGTAGATAATAATATAAATCTACTGAGGATTCAGTAAAATAACTGAAGTGTTTATTCAGGTTGGCTTTGGACGCAATGGCACGCTGTTTGCCATGGAGCATGGCAAGGTTATTGTCAGCTGCGAGCCCCTCGATCCCAACTGGGAGCACACTTGGGTTCAGCGCAATTACGCCGGACGACAGGATCAGACAATTTACAAGAAATTCTTCAATGTTATTCCTGAGAAACAGCATCAACGTTTTCGCCTTGTCGAGGAAATTTAATTCGTTACAATTAAAATAAGTGAAATACATAATTGTTTTAAATTTTTCATAATTCTTTATTTACTTTTTGTTTAAATGTTTTTGAACGACGCTGCCACCTGCCATTAAAAGTTGCCGTTTATTAAAACGCTGCCGGACCTAGAAAACATCATTTAATGCCTTTTTTCAAGATTGATCTTTTGGTAATGTTTCTAAATTTTAAAACATTTCCTTGTATTCGTTTTATGACAAAGGCTGCCACTTTTTTTAATTCTTGTTAGATTTTTGTCGAATTTCTGTTTTTTTTTAAATTAAACTTGTAACTTCTCCCCCCGAGGAGTGTCGAACTGCCTACATTCATAAAAATGATCACCTTAACACTATCTAATTTACTGCACTTTTTAAAACCAGTTTTGTTGTCTACATTTGTGAATCTAAAACGCGCGCAAATTTAATGTATCGATAGATATTTCTGACGATAGTGTATTCATGTTTAACAGCTGTTAACATGCTTAACATTAAAACCGTTAACAGCGAATAGCCGATTGGTAAGTCGGTTGGTAATCGTTAATCGATTACTTGTCAACCAATCGCCGCCTGCCCCACACGTGTTTTGCATCGCAGCACATTTGTTTCATTTTTTATTTTTGTGACTAATAAAAGAACGCAAGCAAAGTAAAGTAAAAATGGCTGACGTTGCAGAAACCAAGACGGCTGAGGTCAACACAGAGTTGAAGCCGGAAGAGAAGATTGAGAAGGCAGCAGAGAACGTGTCGGAGGCAAACGGCAAAAACGGAGATGCCAAGAAAGAGGAAGAATCAGAGGCAGCAACGCCGACGTCGACTGAGGAATATAGCAAACAGGAGCGTGCTATAATTCGACAAGTTGAGTATTATTTCGGGGATGCAAATCTGCATCGCGACAAGTTCCTCAGCGAGCAGATCGCCAAAATGATTCCGGCTGGTGCCGCTCTCCGTGCTGGTCACATTTAAACGTCTGGCAACGCTCACCACCGACTTTGATGAGATTGTCCAGGCGCTGAATAAATCCGATGATGGTCTGGTCGAGATTAGCGAGGATAAGCAGAGTCTGCGTCGTCATCCGGAGCGACCGATTCCGGAGCACAATGAGGAGCGTCGCAAGGAGATTCAGGAACGCACCGCCTACGCCAAGGGATTCCCCCTGGACTCCCAAATGGCCGAGATTCTGGACTTTGTCAGCGCCTACGACAAGGTGGTCAATGTGACCATGCGCAAGCATTATGATAAACCCACCAAGTCCTACAAATTCAAGGGCAGCATTTTTGTGACATTCGAGAAAAAGGAGCAGGCCAAGGAGTTCATTGAGCAGGAGAAGCTGGCTTACAAGGAGCGTGAACTATTGCGCAAGTGGCAAGTAGACTACCTAAAGGAGAAACAGGAGGAATACCAGAAGAAGAACGAGAAGCGTCAGAGCAAAAAGGAGGCAAAGTCGAAACCGGAACCGGCAATTGAGCTGCCCAAGAATGCCATTGTTGTGTTCGAGGGTGCTCCCGATACCGTGACACGCGAGGAGATACGCGAGGCCTTTGAGAAGGTCAAGGACTTTGACATTGCCTACATAGAGTTCAACAAGGGCGATACCAAGGGCTCTGTTCGTCTGACCGAAGCGGATGCGGCCGAGAAATACATTGCCAAAGTGGAGGATGCCAAGGTAAGTGGCATTTAATAGCCCAATCTCGTACAGCTTACCTAATTACTCATCATTTAACAGCTTAAATTCAATGATGACGTGTCGCTGACGCTGCGCAAGGCCAACGAGGAGGAGGAGAAGGAGTTCCTGGACAAAGCCATTGAATTCATGAAGAAGCGTCGCGATTTCTCACGTGGCAAGAACAACAAACGCTTTGGACGCAAGCGTCACGGCGGCAACAACGACAACAGAAGCCACCACAAGAAACAACGCTCCGAGTAGCGACTCCGACTCCACTCAATCCTCCCACTTAATCCCTTCCCAATCCTCCATCGAGACTTGTATGCAACCTGAAATAACGTTAGCTCTAGTTGTTAGCTTTAAGCAATTCAAAATCCTCCAAAATTGCTACGATTACTCGTTTTCCAGTAACATTAAGCATTAAGCGAACTTACACACGGATCCGGATGTTTTTCCCCTGCCTCCAGCTTGTATGCAGCGAGGGAGAGAGACAGATCCTTTGGAGAGTTGTGTACATATATAGTTTATATATCTATATTATGAGAGAGGAACTCGTAATTTATTTTACTTTATTAACTGAAATGTTCAGTTTTTCTTCAAAAAAAAGTTACAATAAATATCAGTTTGTAAACTACTATATTAAATGTCCTTTTTTTAATTTAAGGGTAATATCTTACAAGCTGTAATCCTTGTTAATTAATGGTGATCAATCGTTGGATTTATAAGGATATTTTTAGAATAAAAACATTTTTATTCCCTATTCTTTCAAAATTTTGGTGAGATATCCTTTTTATCAACCTTAGTCAACAGTAACATCGATTACCACGCCAGGAATTGCAGCTTATCTCTTAAAAATGTCCTTAAATTTTTTCAAAATTGCTGCAAAAATACAAAAACGGCTGTAACTCGGCTGCTTCAAGTGCTAGACGAATGTTCTTTGGCCAGCAGTTAGTTCTTGGACCAGTGTATATGATTAGCTAACAAAAAGGACGAAAGTCCTGCAAACAAGCAAGTTACAAGTACTTTTGTATAGAGAAAATTGCCTATAGCTCGGCCATATCCTTTCGTATCCTTACATGATGTCAAACAAAGCAGCTCCTAGAGCGCTATCATCTGTCCAAAGGACAAACAAAGCGTCCTGCAAACAAGTGAGTTTTTAGCATGTATTTTAGAGTCGGATCGGTGCACTATATAGTACAGCTATCATAGAAAATATCAGTTGTAAAATCATATTTTTCTCAAATTTCCAAATTCCAGAAAAATTTAATGAAAAATTGAATTGTGTTTATATTTTATAATAGTTTTTATTTTTATTTTTTTTTATTGCTGTTTGTGTATTTTCGTTCTTTTTTGTGTGTGTGTATGTGTGTTTTTTGTTATTGTTAATGATAGACATAATAATTTCAACTTAAAACAATTAAAAACTATGTGTGGAACTTAATAAATTATAATTATTAATTGCATAATATGTAAATTACAATACGAAAAATATGTTTACAAAACAAAACGCAAAAAAAATATAAAGAACATAAAATTTTCAAAATTTTCCATTTCTCGATTTACACAATTATGAATATGCATAGATATATATATATATAATTAATAATATGTAAATTGTATAGCTATATAAATCATGATCAATCACACTTAATGCTAATTTCTGCTTCGATTGCAACTAAAAGTAAAATTAATAATTCATTTATATTCATTTGAAACTTTAACGAACGATTAAAGGATGCAAAAATCGCTGTGATTCATGTCGAAGGCATAAATCAGGATTTGGATTTGGATTTTAATAATGATAATGGAGATAAGGATAAGGGTGTAATTTTAGTTGTTGTGTGTGTAAATACGAGAGAAGACTTAATCAACATTTATACATTAAATTAAACAATTACAAACAACGGCATCATATATGGATGTTTTATCAATAATATCTATGTAGTATCCAGTGTGTGTGTGTGTGTTTGTATGTATGTATGTAATGGTGGGGTGCATGCTCAAGCTAAACTCAAGAATTAAATATACAGCATTGGGGCGTCTTTACTTAAACACTAGACTAACGAATCTTGCTTTCTATATATCTTTATCTTTCCCCTACTCTCCTCTCTCTCTCTTCAGCTCTGTCTTTAACCTATGTATACAACAGTCCATTTAGTATATATGCATTATAATAATTATATAGTTTTATTGTTTAGTTTTAATAGTATTTCCATATAGTTGGCCAGTTGGCGTCCATCTTTTTATTTCCAGACGGGCGTCAAATCCAACGTGAGATTCTGTATCGTCCGATTACGGGCGGAGCTGCGTTTCTGCTTCACAGAACTGGTAATCTCATTGACCAGTCCTGGCAATCATTGCAGACCGTCACCTGTTCCCCACGCAGATTCTCCTTCTGATCCTGTGGCGTCTGTTGTGCCAAGTGGCTGCCCGAAGAGAACAACGCAAAGCCGCGCGAGAAGCGGATCTGAAATAGAATAAAGATAAGTTTAGTTGGAGTTTATATTAAAATTGTGTTCACTTGGAATTTATTATAGGCTTAAAGTTGCTAAAAACTTAAAAGAAAATAAGATAATTTAATTTTAACATAATTATGATCGTTAATTTACAGCCTTTTAACTATACTTTTACCCTATTTCTACTTGGTTTTTAAAAATTTCCTTAAAGTATTAAGAATAAATATTTTAAATTTCAGACTGATAATTTACTTAGTTCTTCATGTAGGGATTTTAAGCACTAACTTCCGGCATTATTACTCATAATAATTTACTAGTGTCTTATCTTTTTTCGGCTTACGAATGATAAACTCATAATCTAATGGAGATCAAAAGTGATCTATTAGAGAGCTACTGTTATTTTTCTGGTGATCTCTACTGTCGATCTGCGAATGATCTTAAATTTGATGATTTATATTGTCGATCTACGTATGATCAACTGGAGATCTCTTATGGTGATCCCAAGTGAAATACTGTTGATCTACTAGTCATCTTTACTGTCGATCTTTACTGTGATCTCTACTGCTGATCAACTGGGGATCTATCCTGCTGATCTCTACTATCGATCTTTACGACTGATTTTTACAGGTGATCCCAACTCGTGATTTACTGGTGATCATTATTGGCAATCCCTACCGGTGATCTACTGCTAATTGAGATCATTGATAGCGATCGTTGTTAGTTATCTACTGCTGATCTCGTCCAGTAACTTACTAGTGATCCCCACTGCTGATACCTACTGGTGATCTCATTCCCTTGACTTACTTGCGCTCCAGTGTGCTGCTGTTGGAAAGTGGTCGATGTGCTGGACTGTTGACGGGAAGACTGCGTGGTCCTTCCATGCTGCGGGACATGGCGTTGTTGTAATGCAGCTGCTTCTGAACGCCGGCAGGACGCATGGCCGCTGAGTAGGAGGCGGACATGGATGCCTGATCGTGTAGCGCCTCCACAGCTTGGCCAGTGGCAGCAGCAGCTGCAGCTGCAGCGGCGGCAGCTGAGCCTGGTCCCACACTAATGCCCGGCGTGCTCATGTTTGATCTTTGGTGTTTGGGCGATGATGGTGCACTGCCCACAGTGCTGCGAGTCTGTCAAGAATTGGATCAAAATATAAGCAGAGTTAACTTTAATATCCAATTTCTACAAGAATTTTGAAAAATAGTTCTTTAAATACCAAAATTGGGTTATCAAAATAAGGACAACAAATCTGGAAAGCAGTAAGTTTGCAAATAAAAATTAACAATCTTCTGTATGAAAAAATTTAATCTAGCAGAAAAAATTGGGAAGCCAAAAATTAGCATTTTTGGTCTCATAAAATTTTAAAATTGAATTTTATATATTTTTTATAATTTGAATTTTATTATACTTTAATCAGCTGTTATTAGTTGACACTAAATAAATAAATAAGCAAATAAAAAAGCTTAATTCTTTTTAAGACCTTTTTCTTGGTTTTAGTAATTTGAATCAACATTTTTGAAGTTCGTATGATTAGCCAGTTTTTCCACATTTTAATTCTGAATTGTTTCTTCTTTCAATTTTCTAGTTGTTGTACTTAATAACTTGTTTCCTTTTTTTCATTCTTAAATTGGTTTCCCTATGTTTTCTTATTCTTAAAAAATATTCAAAATACTTCCCACTTATTCTGCTTTTAATTTTTTATTTCATCTAAATTTCACAATATATTTTTACTTAATAAATAAATTTATGCTTCTGTTTCTGTTATTCTTATTTCGGGTTTTAAATTGTCCCTTTTCTTTTTAGTTTTTAATTAAATATGTTTAGGAAAATCATATGAGGTATTGAGATATTTAAATATTAATTTAGCTCACCTTACGCTCTGACTCGGAACGCAGTAGACGCTCGATGAGGGACTTGGGGAACTGATCGTCCATGATGTTGCCCGTGGACGAGGAGTGCATGTGATGGGCGTGATGATGCGATGGCGATGGCGTGCTCGAGCTGGCCGGACTGGACAGCAGCGAGGGTGAGATCAACACCAGGGGCACATTGCGAAAATGCTCCGAGGGAATGCGCATTTTGGTGTAACACTTGGCGCACACTGTGCGCTGACAGAGCTTACACTGGATGCCCCAGGGACCGAAGAAGGAGAAACGCGTGCGCAGGCAGAGAAAGCAGACACGACGCTTTTCAACATCCTCCTTGACGCGCACATCCATGGGCAGGCCCTCCAGTTCCGCTTTGGTCATGACGGAACGTATGTGAACGATCTCGGCCAGCGTGACGGACAGTCGATCATCACCACGTTCCATCCAGGTCTGTTTGTCCATAAAGGACTTGTTCCATGGGCCAAGCGAGGATGTTGAATGCGACGACGCAGCTTCACTTCCAGTTCCAGCTCCAGCTCCAGATCCAGTTCCAGCTCCACACGGATGTAGCGACTCGGGAGTACGCTTCATTTGCTGCAAGGATCGTAACGATTATTATTATTTTTTATATAAATTCTCGGGGTTAATTTGTAATTTGGAAACACCCCCAAAATTATATTTGGATTTTTGTCAATGAATCAAAAATTACTTTTTTTTAAATTAAATTTAATTAATTGAAATAAAAATAATAATTAACAAATTTTTAATTTTATTAAATCAAATTTTATTATAAAATAATAATGTTTTCGGTTGGTTTTCGGTTGTTTTAAATTTCTGGGACAATACTAATTAAGAAGATAATTTTTTTGTTAAAAGTCCTTTTAGAACTCTTGAACTCATTTTTTATAATAGAAATTAAATACACATACCAATCCGCCAAAGATTAAATAAAGTAAATAAATTAGTATTAAAGCAGATTTTTTTTTTTTGGGATTCTTGTTATTTAAGAAATTTGTAATATTGTTGTTATGTGCTTTTAATTTTATTAAGAAAAATTAACAAAATTTTAATATTCAATAAAATAAAAAATTATTTTAAATAAGAGTCACACTCTATTCAATGTTAAATTTGATTTAGATTAAAAGGAAAACTGAAAATATATTTTTATGATTAAATATTAAATAATATAATTTTTTATGTTCCCAGAAAAAGTTTATCTGATATTTTGCCATTTTACCAGCTCTTGCTATTGCAGATTTGATTTATTTTTAAACTCCTTGCGATTCAGATTAAGTGCAATTTAATTATAAACTCACCTCCTTGGTGGAGACACTGCTGACGTCATCCGATTGACGCGACTCGGGACGCGTTGGTGGCATCGATTGTGCCTCATCCAGGTTGCTCTGGCATCCCACAATGGTGTGGCGTCTCGAGGAGGCACGCCGCGACTCGCATTGTGTGGCAAGGTCATAAGCTATGGCAGCAACAAGAGAGAGCGAGAAAAGAGGGAGAGAGAATGCGTATATAAAAGGTCATCATTAGTTTGCGTTTATATTTATGTGTGTCAATCAACATTGCGTATGCGTAATGTATGCAGTATATGTGAATAAGTACGGTAATAAATAGGACAATCGATAACGATAACGATAACATGGCATTCTCTAAATTGTACAGCAAGCAAGCAGGCGAGTGGACGAGTCAAGTGTGAGGAGGTGTTAAGACGGGGAGAAAGATTATTTATAATAATTATGCATTGTACACGAAACTCGGTAAAAATATTTATCGAGTAATGCAAAATTTGTTTAAAATTAGTTACACAAATATATTATTTATTGCTTTATATAATGTAGATGATGAGATATTATTGAGTATTATTTTTATTTTTTATATATGATAGTGAAATTAGTGATGTACAGCCATGGCCAAATAAATAACACTAAAGATAAACAATTTTTGTTTTTATAATACCTTAAATTATCGTCTTGTAAGTACACAATTAAATAATTAAAAAATTATTAACATTAAAAAATAATTTAATTTGATTAGAAATCTGTGATATTTGTTTAGCCATGACAGTTGTTTTATTTGTTAAAAAATCAATTATTTGTATCGAACGTATTTAGGTCAAATGAGAAATGCTGTTTTTAAGACCAAACTTTTATATATAAATAACATAAAAATATACTATTTTTTTCATGGAAAATATGTTTTTGCTTTTTTTAATTTGTATACAAATGTTCATGTGCATTAACTTAGTAATTGAATCTTGTATGTTTTATATTTTGAAAATTGTTATATAAAAATATTTGCTATAATTTCGATTATTCGAAATTTTTATATTAATGTTTATGAGTATTTGCTAAATAATTAAATTTTGCATTTTTGATATTTTCAAACTAAGAAAATTGTTATAATTTCAATTGCTACCTAAATAATGTTATTTTATTATTTTTTAAACAAATGAAAATGTTGTTAAACAATTTGTTGCCAAAATTATGCACATGTTACGTACAAATGTTTATGACTGACTTATTGAATGATTTATGATTGTTTTATGAATTTTTAAAGAAATTTTCATAGGTTGTAGATGCAACGAAAATGTGGCAAGCAGTAGTAGAAAAAGCAAAGGAACGTTTTTCAGAATTATCACAATATTTTCAGGCGTTCCGCTTTTTTTGCATATTATTTGTATATATTTACATTCCAAGGCATTATCGCAGAATTTGTGATATTCGTCCTGTCTAAAAGCTTGTGCATGTTGTTGCTTTTGCTGCTGCTGCGGCGCGTGCGGCGGCGGTGGCTGCGACGGCGACTGCAGCGTTTCCTCTGCCCAGCAATAAAAAGTGTTGCATATTTTTAGGCAGCGATTGCAAAATTGTTTCGTCAAGTTTGTTGTTCGGGGCGTATATGTTTTTGTTGTTGTTTAAGCGTATTTCGTTAACGTTTAAAGAACATATTATTAAATATAAATTTAAAGCACAACAACCACGGTTAGTAAAACTAAAATTGCTTTTATCTTTCTCTTTATCCATATTTTAATTTTATTATTTGTATTTTCTTTTTTTCACAAATATTTCGAGATTATATTCTTCTTGTTGTCAGAGTGTGTATGTGTATTTTTGTGTGTAGTTGTGTCTGTGTGTGTGCATCCATAACCACACCAACTGCTTTCCACTCAATCAACCAACAAGTTTGTCGATTTGTTCTTAGTGCGTTTTGGCATAAAATAATACATATAATATTTTTAAATTTTGTTTAACAAAATCATAAACAAAAATTGTAATTTAAATTATTTAGTTATTATTTTGTGTTCAGATCAATAATTAATAACGATCAAATACCTTTGCAAAAGTAAGTTGTTTTTTTGGGGGAAGAAGGGTGAAAAAAGTAAGAAATAAAAAGTTATAAATTAAAATTAAATAAACAAAAACCACATTATACTTATACTAAAGCTTTAACTAATATTATAGAGTGCAGTTACTGAGCCACAAAGTATGAAGGGGAGATCAAAGTTTGAAAGTTCTGGAATGACCACAGTTTCCGTTTTAAGGAGTCTTCTTAATTCCTCTTTAGCCTAACTTCATTTGCTTAATTTCTGACTTATTTTCTTTGGAAGATTTTTTCTACGTTCTTATTTCGTTATTTCTGATAATCTTTTAGTTGAATTTGCATAAGTTTTTCTAAAACTATAACAGATTAAGAAGTTTCGATTGAAAACTATTTTTCTGTAGCTAAACTTAAGTTGAATAAATAATAATAAACTAAGCTAAAACATGTGATCTATGCTCAATTTTTGCTTCGCTACTCACGTGACGTCATGATCCGCTGATCAACTGACTAAATTGAATTACTTATGACTGACCTTGTTTATTCCATGGTCAAATTAAAAATAGTTCAGAGCAAAATCTTTTGTATTTCTTATCTTGTTGACTAAACTTCATTATTTAGCATGACAAAGCTGATTACAAAGCATCAATATTCATACTAATAATACCTTTTGTAATATCTATTGTGTATACTCAGGAATTTAGATTCAGTTACACCTTCAAATAACTCCCTTTTTAATTTAGTTTAGTTTGTTTATATAAAAATAATTTTTGCAACTTCTTTAGCATCTGTTTCTTCGATTTCTTCAGAGCTACAGTTGACTGCTTGGCAAAGATCATCTCACTTTTCACAGCTAGAACTAGTTCCTTCATACTTTGTGCATATTACATCGTATACATATATGTATATCGTATATCGTATTTTCTATCGTATAATCGATACTTACTTGTGCGTCTCGGTCGTATCAGGGTTGCCTGTGGATCGTGTCTCGCCTGGCTGCCCAGCATATAGCCCCCGATGGGATATGGCGGCATCTTGGGCTGTGAGTATCGATGCAGCTCGGCGAGATGCGCCGCAGCAGCAGCGGTGGAAGCAGCGCTGCTTATGCTGGATTCATCAAAGAAATGCTCGTCGTCCTATGCAACAAATATAATAATCACCAATTTTTTTAAATTTTTTTTCAGTCAAATCTCATTTGTTGCATGCCACACAATTGATTAGCTTACCTGCAACTTTGAGAAATCCACTTTGATGAGCCGCTGCCTGGAGCGCGACAACGTTGAATTTGTTGAATTTGGAAGCACTGCGAGAAAGACACAAGCAAAAGAAATTGGATTACGATAACTTTTTGGCACAGTGTGAAAATTTTTGGAGGGAAAATCTGAGACTATGGGAAAAGTCGGTTAAAGTTAGGAGCCTGCAGCTATTGTGAGTGCAACTTTGATTAGATTACATGCTACGACAAGTTGCATAATTCTCCATTCCAGATACTTTTCTCTCTTTCTTTTAAAGAGACTCCCCTTTCAGAGTGTTGGCGTTTTAGCTATTTTATTTATTTAAGCTGCTATATGTATATTCAATACATTATTAAAAAAGAAAAATTATTGTTTACTATCCATGATATTTATTTTTGTACAAGTAAGAAAGAAAAATTTAATTTAAATTTTTTGAGCTTACTAGCACTGTCCCAAATTTTCAGTTAATTTCAATATACTTAAAAAAAACAATAAATTCCTTGTTAAAAATATATAAGGTGGGAAAAATATGGCATAAGTAGAGTATTGACTTATTTTAATGACGGAAGTATTAAACTGATCAGTTGCACAACTCTCCTTTCCAGATACTTTTCTCTATTTTTATAAAAAAGTCTTTTTAATACTTTTTTTTTAAAACTTATTTATTTAATTTCTTGTAAATATTCATCCTATTAAATAGATACTTATTTCTAGTTACTTTTCTTCAATTTTGTATCAAATTAGCTGTTGATCTCCTTAAAATAGTGGCAACACTGTTGTCGTCTCTATCTGGTTTTGGCGCACAATCATTTTGCAATTAGACAAGCAACTTTTACTCTGTCATCGCAGCGCAATGTTGACTTTTTTCTTATTTTCTTTTGTCTTCTTTTCATTTTTTTAGTGCCTCAACAAACCGTTAAGATAAAGTTAACGCATTTAATAGTTCTACACATGTTGTTGTCATTCATCTTGTTGTTGTTTTCCGTCTTCGCGTCTTGCGCAATGATCGTAAAACTGCTTGTGAAATTAACCCGATGAACATGTTGAATGCCGCCTCAGATTATCACCGATGCCGACACGGTACTCGTAATACTGGACTCGTAGAATCATTTAAGGCCCAACAGTGGCGAGTGATATACCAAAAAATACCCTATATATTACAGTGGGTAAATTTCTTTCGCGTCAAAGCGGGTACTAAAATTGTAAGCTACGATAAATTCTATGAAGAATCGCCCAAGAAACCATGGGTCGGTCCACAATCAGCTTGATTGTCTGTCTGTTTTTTCCAAAAATATAAAAACTACTGAATGCGTTTGTATTTCTATAACTATATTATTAATAAGCTATTACTGGCGTTCTACTTGTCCGATCCAACTAATTCTTATCTCTAAAATCATCAAAATTCGGCTTCTATCTGGGATTTTTTTTTTTATTTAGGTAAGTTCCACCTGTTAGACAAGTACCCATATAAAAAATACGTATGTATAAATTCTCCTTAAAAAGTGGAAGCTCGATGTTGATTTTTTCTTAGGAAATACTTCTTAGAATTCATCGTAGATTACGATTTTAATAACCGCTTTACTTTATATTTTACTTTATACAAATTAAATCACACTATCAATGGAACATATTATATTAAATAAACAAAGATATTGTAGTGTACCTAACTGTCACTTTAATCGATTTAAAATTTTTGTTCTTCTGATTTGTAGGTCCTTCTTCTTTGCTCTCAAGGATTTTTTTAAAAATTGGGGAGTGTAGCTCTTTTTGTTGTTAGTTGCCACAAGGTGCGAGTTGAGCGTGTTGTGGCATGCAAAGTTGCACCTTCAATGCAGCTCCAACTACCCTCCTCCCCTCCCCTCCCCTCTCCTCGCCACAACTCTGCTTGCCACCCCCTTTGCGACACAAGAATTGAAAGCAGGTCAGAGTAAAATCGTATCGGATAACAAGTTTTCTGCTTGTTACCAGTGATGCCAACACAGCTATTTTCCCGCCAGCTCTGGTGTCTTACACAGAAAAGAAAAATCCGGAATTCCAATGTTTATCAAGCATAATTTTAACACCTATCAAATGCGTAAATAGGAGGAAACAAATGTGAATCGGTAAAATTGGCAAAGAAAAACACTCTGTATTTAACATAACAAGTAATTTTAAAATATAGTTTGATTTTGGGAAAAAAAATTAATGTGGAAAAAATTATTGAACCGGACGCGGTTCGGATCGGGCCTAAAAAAAGGGCCCGTGTCCATCTATAATCCTGAATATATATTTAAAACGTATACATACTAAAATAAACCATTTTAAATTTGAATTTTTAGAATAATTTTTTTCTTTTTGAAATACCCGCTGTCGGAAATTATAGTTATTTTGAGCAACGGGTAAAAAGTTACTAGAAATATTCAACATTTTAATTTTTAACGCTCTGATAAGTAGAGCTAGATCGACTCGATTGTGAATATTGATCTAGAATTTGGATTCTAATATATCAGGGAAAACTATAATAGCTTTTAATCTGGCTTTCGTGCAGATTTTCCAGATTTTTTTTTAGCTATTTTTCTTCACACATATTTACAATGATACAGTTGTTAATGTTGTGGTTGTGGCTACCTTTGGATGATGTTGACTTGACAGCCTGACGGGGCTTTGGTGTTGGCGGATTGACAGGCGGATTGGCCGCAGCACGCGGCGCAGCACGTGGCGTTGGTTGTGGTTGTTGTTGTTGTTGTGTTGCAAGTGTTTCGTTTTCAGTTTCGTTGCCACAATAAAGCGACGCATCGCTTGCAACATCAACAACATCCGCATTGCGTGCAACATGATGATGAGATTTGAACACTGAAGCGGCCGTTGTGCGTTTACCGCTGGGCGTTGTCATTGTTTGTTTGGCATCCATTTTTTTATTGAAATTTACAATTAACAATTCATTTCATTTATCTCACTTAATATTTATTTATTTATTTGCTTTGATTGAAATTAAAGTCTATATATATTTTATTTGGCTAAGAAACCTATGATTCCTTCCCTTTTGCACTTTAGTCCTGACCCGAGTTGTTGCTCCACTTTCAGGACACACTCTCGCTCTCTCTCTTCACGCTCTTTTCGCTCTCTTTGTCTTATTTTTTTCACTTTTGGCACGGTTGCATTCTAGCTATCGATCCAAGCCAAAAGCCACCCTCCCCCAACCCACGGAGACACGCACGCTCTCTCTCTCTTTACTTGCCAACTCTTTTTTGGCCTCTTTAGTTATTTTCTTTAATTATTAAATACTTGTGCATAGACTTGGCTTATAAACTAATTGATTGACTGCATAAATTTGTTGACTGTGCGTTTTAATTAATACTTTTGTGTCAATTACAACTGTTTTCATTTTCACTCGCGCCACGCGTCGTTTCTGCCGACGTCGGCAGCGACAGCAACACGAAGCGACACCGCCGAAGCTTAACGCAAAACTGTTCAACTGTGCGAGTATCTCAATTGCAAACACACTTGCTTAAGCTTCATCGAAAGCTTTAGTCGTTAAGCGCATGCGTTGCGCCAAAGAGAGCAAGCGCACTCTCGCTCTCGCTCTCTCGGTGAGTGCGAGTGCGTGAGAGCGCTATAGTTAAAGAGAGCTCAAAGCACATGCTTTGTTTTGGTTTTTGCTTTGTTCTTGTTGCTGTTGTTATTGTTACGTCATTACTTGCATTGAATTGCGGCTTTTGATGACGTCGAAAGTGAGTGACAAACTGACAGAGGGAGCGAGAAAGAGAAAGGGCGGGAGAGAGAGATAACATGCTTAAAGCTGCGTGTGGGCGATAATTGTTAAACTTTCAAGCCTGCTAATGAAAGTGAATGACAGTTTTCAATTACCCTTGAATCAATTTTAGGCTAGTCAGTTTTATCATTAACATTATTATTATTTGCCATTTTCACTACAAGAACCAATTCTACGAAGTTTTTAGTCAAAGAAAGAACATTATAAAACTGACTGTACAATTTAAATCCAGAAAAAATGTTCGTGGAATATAATTATTTAGAAATGAAAAAAAAAAAAACAAAATTGATTAATAAATGTATTTATGAGAAAGTTGACTGAAAGATAAGATCAGAGTTTCGGTTCATGGTATGGGCTGCTTAAGAACCCGAACCGAAGCGGTTCTTATATTACTCCTCTGTAGCTTCGGATTGGTCGCTCGTTGTCTATTTTTAAGGTCCAGCGTCTTTAATGTTTCTTATAAAAATAACATTTATTATTGCAACTATCCGGCGTGTTCTCATTGAAAATCGAAAGAATCGCAAACAGCTCAAGGAAGTGGGACAGCAAAATATCAAGAACAATTGCCGGTAAATGCCAAAGAATCATAGTTAAAAACAATAGATAATTAGTTAATAAATTGTACGGTATGTTTAAGTTTGTTACCTATGTGAATAAACTGTTTTTTTTTGGATTGGTTATAAAAAACTATAAGAATTGGCATTCCAAACTTCTCAAAATGTATTGCATACTTTTAGGCTGTTACAGAATAATGTTATTTACAGTGAGCACATGTGCGTATGCAACACTTTTTGTATCTTCTGAAATTTTAATATTTGCTTGGGAAATGCAACACGCGCCTTATTCGGTCTGTCAGTCCGTCGGACTGTCTGTCTGACAAAATAAACATAACCCACAGCAGACAAACAAACATAGCGCCAAAGCCGCAGACTCGTTGTCATTATTATTAACATGATGACAATCATCATTATTATCTTTATCATTGGCCGCGTCGTTGTGGTTCGCATTCAACATCAGTGTTGAAAATTTAGCTATATTATAACTAGTTTTAATATATTTATATTTAGCTGTGATTTGCTCTTAATTTTATTCTTAATCTATAAGGAAATTCGCAAAGAACCGTGCACAATATATTTGTCTCAGCTATATAGTGTCAAAATTTCAATGTTCTTAGTCTTACCGTTTGAGCTGCACAAATATCAATGAGTCAGTCAGGACAAACAGATTTAAGTATATAGATAGGACAAAGGCGCCTATATTAAGTTAGGCTAAAAGTTATTTTTGTGACCTAACCTTTTAATAAATAATATATATTTATATATAATGTTTGTTGTTATAAAAAGTTGGCAGTTGACAAATTCACTATCAGATATTTTTCCAATAGAAACAGCTAGATTTTTTCTCTAAAAAGTTGACAACACTGCTTAACATCGTTGTCGCTATCTTTATGTGTCACAATTTTTTTGCACGCTTCCTTCAAGCAGCGACTTGGCGATTGGAAATTGTTGCCGTTTTTGATCTATGCTGGCATGCGCATGCCGGCAACGGCAATTGGCCAAACAAACACAAACACAGACAGACAGATAGGCAAACAGACAGACAAATAGACAGACAGAAGGAAAACAGGGGAACAGGGGGGAAACTCTGGCATACAATGGGACACCGACAAGTGCAGTGAAAACTTTTGTTCGTAGCTAACAAGTTTTTCTTCTCTTTTATTATTATTTTTTTTTGCCAAGCTGACAGGCCGAAAATGTATGTGAATGACAACAATTTATGAGCAGTTTGGCATTTAAAATTTTTGGGAAACGTTGATGACAACCCTGGCAGACAGAAGGTGTGTGACTAACTACTTCCAAGCATAACAATTTCCTTGAATACCCTTTAGAATTTGCTAAATTAAATTTTCAAAAAATACACTCCAATCAGGCAATAGAGCTAGTTTTCTCGATTTATATATTAATTCAGTAAAATTTTCTATATATTAAAACATGTTAGCCGCAAAGCTGCTATTAATTTTGCTACTATTGTATAAAAATGATGACAGCCCTGGCAATTTAGAAGGTAAAAATACTAAACAATTTGAATTAAAAACAAGTATGTAAAAATAACCATTTTTATACTCGTTACTAAAAAAATAATTAAAAGGGTGTATTGTGTTTGTTGGAGTGTATGTAACAGGGAGAAGGAGGCATCTCAGACCCTATAAAGTATATACATTCTTGATCAGTTTAAAGCTAATGACAACTCTGATGAGTATAAGTTTTTTTTTCTACCCTTCTTTCCATCGTTATCACAGCCAATAAATGTTGATCAGTTACTTGATAAATATTTAAAATTTTATCTCTTGAGCTGCTTATAAATTTGCAAAGTTGATGACAATCCTGAAATGTAACACACCTGTAGAATGAACTTTGCAAATATTTGATCAATATCTTATCTTATAAACAGTTTTTATCTAACTTTCTTTCACACATTTATTTATTTTACATTGTATTTTCTTTTCCGACTTAATATTTTGTGTTTTTTTTTCTTGATTTTTGTTTAAATACAAAATTTTTGGTTCAAAAATGAACAAGTCGAACAGTTAAGAAGTGCAACAAATTATACTATCCAGTGGATCTTGAAAATTTCTTGAATATGCTTTCCAAACTTGCTAAAATCTCAAGTTGAATTCTTGCGAGTTATGTTAGGTTTGGAAGTAAGCTAATATTTATGTTAAATAGAATTTAATTTAAGTGAATTTTTTTAAAATGTATTTTTGAACTTACATTTCTCTTTAAGGGTTGGCGTTTCTGGTGGAGTTATCTGTTTTAGTTCCTTGCCCTGTCGTATCGACTCCATTAGCTGTTCCCGCGGTGAGGGTATTAATTTCAATGGCGGTCCCAGCTGACGTTCAGAGGCCTAACCAAAAGATCAGAGATGAGTTTATAAATCATAAAGAATTTGCAAAAAGTGAGAGAAATGTTAGAGAGAGTGAGTTTCGGTATTTGGGAACGCGGCACACACCTTTTTCAATGGCGGCCGTGACCTGATGAAGTCCAAGATCATCGCATGGGCATCCTTCTTGACGCGAGGGGGAATATCACCATTCACCATCACTTTGCGCAATTGATACTTTCTGATTTGTTGTTGTGGTTACAAAAATAAGAAGAAGAAGTAGAAAAAACACATTTAAATAGAAAGAGAAATTTATGCTGTTGTTGTATTGTGGTTGCAAATTGTTGTACACTGATAAAAAGACCAACTTCTCAAATCAAGAACATTCATCATCTACTAATATAACTAATTGTATTACTACTAAAATAATCTAAGAACAAAAATTTAATTGTTAGAAAAATTTTAATTATTATATAAACCTGAATAAAGCAGAAAAAAATATTATACCTACCAGGGGAGCCACAGAAATCTGAAACAACTATAAAAATCTCCATATGGAGATTTAGGAGATTTTTGGTTGATTTAGCTTTCTGTGGCACCCCTGTATATTTGTGGTCTTGATAAAATAAGAACTTTTGATTTTATTTTGCATTGATCTTATTTTTTAATGTTTCCTTAAATTTGTTTAAAGATATAATTTCAAATTTACCATTAATTTCTATACATATTATAGTTATCTAACCCCTTAACTAGACATTGAAGAACCAGCTCCAAGAATTTTATGTTCTCGACGCATTAAACACCAAAAATTTTCAGTTTTGAGACCAAAATCTGGATGTTATAGCATTATTTTTTGGTCAGTGTATTTGTGGTTTCTATGGTACTCTACTCACTTGGCTCTGATATCGCCCATAAGTATCTCATAGGGCGTCAGCTCGTATTCAATGGGCGTACGCTCGTAATTACGCTTCTTCAGTCGCACTCCACGTCGCAGCTCATCGATTACCTGAACCCAAAAGCGTGCCTATAAAACACAGAGAGAATGATCATAGGACTGAGATTAGATTACATTTGATGATTGCAATGTAATCTATATTTTATATTAATTATACTGCTTCTATATAAACTATTTGTAAACTATCTATGTTATTATACATTGTTATGCGATTTTACGTAATTAAATTATTATATTACAGATTATGATCAGAATAGTTAGGCATAAGCTTACATAGCTGAAGGTTAAATAATTACTACAAAAAAAGTTAGAAACTGTTTGTGAATTATTTCAGCACATTAAAGTCAAAATCATTTAAAATAATGTACAATAAATTATAATTTTATTATTTCATACTAATATGGTTGTAAAACATATGATTTAAATTGATAACTTTATTTCATATAAATTAATATAATATAATTAAAACAAATATTGAAATTTATTTATTAGCTTTCAGAAAGCGTAGGCAATTTAAAATCGATTACGATATTCTCAAAAATTATTCAGTAACCATGTTTGTAAAGAATTCTCGATAGTATTGGAAGATTATTTCAGTCATATAGTGATAATAAAATCGACTATAAACCCTGATACAAAAGAACAACTTTTGGGAGAAAAAAACACAACAAAAAGCAGCAAAATTTAATGTTTTAATTAAGACGTTCTTTATTTTTTATAACTTTTTTTGCATCAAAAAATAAATCACAAAAAAATTTATTTTCTATCAGAACCGTTCATCAAATTTTAATATGCTTGATAATTTGGTCAACATAACATGAAATGAATAAAATCAATATATTATTAAATATATATAAAAATGCATTAAATTGTATAGAAAACATGCTGTTTTGAGTCTATATCAACATACTTGCAACGTTCTCCATATTTCCAGTTCGTGCTGTGTTTTATAGCAGAGATTAAGACAATACGAATGGATTGGGATTTAGTGAGACTAACTAAAGTTAATTGGCAGTGCACCGTTCACTTTAATCAGCTGCAAACGGAGCTGCGAGTTGATTGAAATTGAAGCTGGTTTTGCAGTCAATTACTTTTCACTTTTCAAGCCGTTACAAAATGAATATGAATATGAATTTCATTAATTAAGTCAAGTAAAAAATGCTGCACAGTATTATACTATGCATAGATATGTATATATATATATATTTTAAATATACAAGCGACACTTGCTTCCAGGTTAAACAGTGCGTATGAGTAATGTAAAATGTGTGTGATCGACAGGAAGTTTATTTAGCACACAATGGGAAGAAAAAGAGAGGGGAGTAGAGAGAGAGAGAGAGAGAGAGACAGAAATAGAGGAGTGCAACTAGATGCAACAGTTATTCGCATTTTCACTTTTTATGTCGCTTTTCCTGTACCTGTCAACAACTGCATCAATTTGCGGCAATAAATTTGCAGGCAGCTCATTAAACATGCAACCGTTGCAAGGGATGTGGCAGACAAGTGGGGGAGAACGAAGGGGGGTTGGGGAGGGAGTTGAAATGCCACAAAGGTGGGAGGTGCTTTTGACACAATCGCATAATCGACACAAGCAACAACAACAACCATAACAACAGCCGACAAATGTTGCATTCAACATCTTCAACGTTGCGCTTCAATAACTGCAACAACAACTTGCAACTTGCAACAATAGCAACAACTGCGCATCATTTGCAAAACGTGTGGCAGCTTCCGGAAGCGCTTGCAACAGTTTGTTGCCAGTTGTTAAGCTCGCCATGTTGCATGAATTATCGCACATATGCGTACCACAAAATACACAAAAAAAAATTCACCTTTCTTGCGGTTTTTCAATTTTTGTCTTTTTTTTTTGGGGCATCTACATGTATTTTGCATACCTCATAATGAAGAGACTAATGATGTTCAGCATCATCATAATTATCATTATCATGATGATGATGATGATCGCAAGCAGCAAAGCGAGACACATATACATAGGCCTCTGTTTAGGGAAATATGCAGTTAATTTTGATATGCTTCGATAGGCTAAGAAAAAGTGAGTGGGAGATAATGAGAGGAGAGGGAGGCAGAGAATAACAGAGACAGCTTTATGGCTAAATATGACACATAAAAAGCGCTATTTATGTAGTGCTCAGTTGAAAAACTTTCAATTGTGGCTATTTAGCTGTGCTTTTAGCTTAATTATTCATACCAAAGCTTTCATGAGCTATGTATGCAAAGTTCCTATAAAAAATAAAATAACTAAATCAATCTTAATAAAAAAACAATTATAACAAGCAGTTCTTGAAGCTTTCTGTTTTAAATCAGCTTTTATGTGCTTTTAAAAATGCATCTCTATATATAAAACTCTTTGATCTGACTGACTGAGCATTGTACAGGCCAAACCGTTAGACGTGCGACCTTGACATTTTGACACAACATACCTAAGATAAAATCATCATGAGTTTTAATAATAGAAACGTTTTTGTAATTTACAACTGTTTCCAAAAAAAAAGTTTTTGTACTATTTAACTCAAACTGAATAAGATTTAATTAGAAGAAGTATTTGAAATAAAATAAAAAAAAAATTAAATATAAGAAAGAGTCATCATCAAGTTTGGAGCTTTATTAGGTAAGTTCGCTGCGAGCTTTAATGTCCTTTTCGAATAGTGTTATTGTGTTCTAAGCCCCAACTATTCCATGAATTGATATCTGTAGCAATCTAACTTACTAAGAATCATAAAGTTTGCTTTCAATTTCTTAACTGAAATGATTTCTTTTTAATTGTTAACAAATATGCCTAGCTTCAAAATTTTAAATCATTATTTTTCCACTGTCTTTAGTGGACAATTTAATTTCAAATCATTTTAATATATCAGAGCTTTTAAGTGCTTTCAAAGCTGCTTTCAATGCAGTAGCGTAATCCAACTATTATAAAAAAAGTAAACTAATTATTATAATAATAATTATTGAAACCTAATCAAACTAACTGCAGACAATGCTCGGCACTTTGCTAGACATTGAGTATTCCTATCCCGAAAGCACGTACTCCCCCCGAAATAGCAATGCCAACTAACTAGAACTGAGCTGATGATTTACCCCCCAGAGTCCAAGAGCAACAAAGCATGAAGCAAGATAAAAAAATATAGAATGAAATACACCAAAATAATAAAGAAACACAAAAAAATTTGAGCTATTCAAAAATCAGGGCAACAACAAAAAAAAAAGACCAAAACGAAAAAGAAGAAAATGAAAAAAATAAAGTAGATCCGAAAACCGTTTCTTAAAGTCTGCATATCGCGTGGGTTCCGCTCGTTCCGGTCTGCAGTAGTGGGGGAGTCAAAAAGAAGTAGTATGAGTAACTTTTTTTTGGTTGTAGAACCACATCTATTTAATGTGTGACATTCTGAAGGCTGTTTGGCTTCCGAGAAACTGATAAAACGCTGACTATTAACAGTTTTTTTTTTCAACTCTATAAACAATAGACACACAGGTGAAACGATCTAACGTATAAGACTGAACAGAAAAAAACTACCTTATCAATTCAATGACTGATAAGAGAATCGAGTTTTTAATCAAATGCGACAATTGCTAGAAATTACATATCGTCAAGTCGGTTTGCTGTTGTAAAATATATACACAAGTTGAACCATTCTCTCTTTATCTCTCTTTCTCCTCATTTTTCTTTCCCTCTTTTTTTTTTATTTAGAATTTGAGTTTAAGCCTTTCATAAATCACCTCGCCTTAATTTTCTATCCTATTTTTAATCAACGCTATGCAAATTTCATTCATTTAATTACTTATATGGTTTTGATAGGTGGTTTTACTATGATATATATAGCATGTGTGATATAACATACGAGTATGATAGCCTATATGTATGTTGTGTTTAGCACACGCGAACCTATTTATTTATTTTTTTTTGCGGTTTTTCTTTATCAACGTGCGAAATGTTATTAGTGTGAGAGTAGTATTCCCAAGGCGATTTGACCAGGGTGAATTTAAGGTTCGAAATTTTCCGATTGTAAGAAATACCAAAAATACTAAAATAAATTATTAAATTTAAATAATCAATAATACAAACTTAATGCAAAAACTAAAATCTAGTAAATACTAAGGGCCGGTTTTTCAATGTCTATTTAAGGGGTTTGATAACTACACAGCAGATATTTTATCAAATTTGAATTTATCTATTTTATAAAATTTAAGGAGACATTGAAAAGCCGGCCCTAAAAGTACAAATATGCATTTGGTAATTTTTTATAAATTTTTTATTATAAAAATTTAAAAATAATAAATTTTCTGACAGTACTAAAACACCTTTAGGTGTAAATTGGCAAAATACTTTTCATTTTTGCTAAAATTTTGCATCTTCTTTTATATTCTTTTTTTTTGTTTTGCGTGAAATAATAATTTTGGTTGCGTGTTTGGTCAATTTGCGTGTTTGTCTAAATGAGTTTTTTGAGGTCCAATGGCAACCACAAGCGAATTCCCTGAACGGCCTCGACATTAGGTCTTACCCAAAGGTCACAAAAATAACAAAAAACACAAAAAAAAAATATGAATTCGAATAGAAATGAATACCAGAGTGAATATGAATCGAAATTTTTGTGGCGTTAATGTGTCGCCCATTAAATGTATCTCAAAGAGTCAAAACTCATTAGGATGATGTCGATTATTAAAATTAAAAGTGAATTTCGTGAAATGGTTTACATTTTTGAGGTTAAAGCGGAAAGTGCCCCTTTATCCATTTCCCTCTTCAACACCAAAACATAACGCGTGATCTCAATGATAATGTTAATGTTAATGATAATTATGATGATGGTAGTGCTGCTTTGGATTGGAAGAGGTGCGCCAAAATAACAATCAATGAATCGGTCGTGAGTCTCGGAGTCTCAATCGCACTGTAGACCCACTTTAAAGTCCATTAGCGGTTTCCCCCAAGTTGTTGCATAATTAAAACCAATCAAATGTGTACCAGCCTATAGCCTATCTTTATAATAAATGCATATTTCATAGAGTAACTCACCCAGTCGTTGAAGCCCAGCTTCGCCAGTTCCTGTTGTGCTGTCTGAGATGTTTGAGATGATGCTTTGATAAACTTTTCAGCTCCACCTATTAAACAGTTACAATTAGTTAAATATTTTGTAAAGAAATTGATAGATTTTCATCGGGTCTTACCTTTATTAAGCACTTGTTGTAGAAATATGCGCAGCTCTATTGTTTCTGTTACCAAGGCGCGACAAACGGCTTTGTAATGGTTCTCAGCTAATGCGGGCTTAATATGATTTCTACAGGTCTGTAAATGAAAGAGATACAATTAGTTAGAGATACATGATTTTCATGAAAATATTTAATTTAAATCTCTATTTTAATTAAATAAAAATACTGATATTATCAATCATCCAAATCTACAGAAAATATCTGGAAATTAACATTTGTCATCTAATCGTTTAAGTTTTGCAATTTAATATATAAACAATTTATTTTAAATGTTATGCCAGTTATTTATCGATTTCTTTTTGACCTTATCGATCTGATCGTCAGCTAAATTTTGTTTTTGCAGAAATATATATTTTGTTCTAATATTTCATTAGCAGTGTATCAATCTGTGGGTTGAATAATTTCATCTAATTATCTTTTATAAATCGTACTTAACTCATCTAATATTTAAATCAACTATTATTTCATATTTGAAATACCCATTTCAGAATAATAACTACATTAATTAAGACTACTTATCATCATTCTATCAACTTTCTTTATATGATTCTAACACTTCTATATACATTTGTATTTACAAATATAGATTTCAAAATAGACTCATCCGCTACAGCTGCAATCGCATTGCTAATTAACGCTCTCCAGCTGTGCTAATACTGTGCTATTGTACTTAGCTGTTTGCTACTAACTGGGCCATATCCATCTTGCACAATCAATAAACAAACCCTGCAACAAATAAACTTAACTGTCTGCCGCGTTGGTCTGGTCAATCACTTTGCTCATTGCACCAACTTACACTTGGAAAAAAAATCAAAATTTTCGTACAAAAAATTCCCAAAACTGAGGACAAAAATCTTTTTTTTGTCTTCAATTCTGTATAACTTAAAATAAGATTTTATTTGAGATACTTTAGGTACGTTTTGAATAATAATTCAATTCTGTAAAAGACCGAAAGATACTAGTTTAATTACACAAAACTCTAGAAGTATTCGTAAAATGTACTTGTTTCTGTTTATAGTACAAACTAATGCTCTTATAAATGTTGACCAAGTTTGTTTAAAATCTGATTATTATTTTATTCAGCTGTAATTATTTTCTGTAAAAATTTTCAATATTAGATTGATTTGGGGCTAATTTTTCAGAGTGTATGCAAAATGATGGCATGTGAGAATGTAGTTTTTTATTATTTATTTTTTTGCAGGCAGAAGATGACGAGTTTTCTGTGCAATTCATTTGTGTTGGAAAAGTCAGGCAAGTGGAAAATGTGGTAGTTGTTGTTGTTGTTGTTGTCGCGATTTTGCTCAATGTTGCCTGACAGTAATGTGTCAATTCTATAAAGTGGCTCATTAGAGAAAAAGGAGAAGTTAAAGGAGGCAACAAGAAGATGATGATGAGCAAATGTGCAGTGGGGCAGAAACTTGTTGCACGGTGTTGCACAGTGGTTGTGGTGGCTCAGTCAGTAAAACGGTGTTGTTTATCACACGCCTCAATGCCAAATTATCAAATGATCGTGATCTTTTCGGGTAACTAGAGGGGCAGGAGGGGAAGAGTGAAGAGTGGGGGCATTCCAACAACGCATTTAGCTGTGAAATCAATGCAATTCAAATGGATTTCCTATTACGAAATTCCGCGGCAAACTTGATGGCAATTTGGTTATTTAATATCTGCACTGCCGCAATATAAAAAAAATAAAATTACCAGTCTCTGATCGGGTCTATCAAGTGATCTGGTCTAGTCAAGTCAGGCCTAAATCTGAATCTGAGACTGAGTCTGACTTGTGGTAAGTAATCTAGAACCTGGAGCTGAGTGTGCGCGTTGTTTTTGCGGTTAGTCGCGTTATAGATACAGCTACAGTTCGCAATGAGATACACATACTCGTAGATACAAAGATACACAATTGCAGGTAACAAGCAGTGCGCCTCACTTGGTTAACTGTAACTGCAACTGCTGCCTGATTCCAAAGTGCGCCAAACAAGTTTTCCCACACAACACAACACTGTCTATCCGTATCTCGTAGATACATTTACTCGTATGCCAAATGGAGCAGTCAAAGCCTGGTCAAAAGGTTAACCAAACACAAAAGACACTCCTCTGAAACTCAGTCAAACCCAATTGATAACGGCTGAATTAGCGGATACCCTGTAAAGTGATTTTTAAATCAATAAACTTTTGTCTTAGGATGTTGTCCAGAAATACTTAACTTAAAGTAACTTTAGAGTGTATTCAAGTAATCAATAAATGGTACATTTTTTTAGTAACTTCAGATCGTTAACATCATCGGATTCTAACTATATACATATTCCAAAATAATTTTTATTGCACAATCAAATCAACTCAGCTACGTTGTGTAAAAATTTCAGTTTCCTACGTCTTATGGTTTGGGCTTTGCAATGATCAGTGAGTGAGTCAGGACAAAGAGTTTCATATTTAATCATTATATATTATTTTATCATCAGAATAAAATCAAAAATTTATTTTTTTAATTTTTATAAACTCTTTACTATCCTTTTAAATCAATTTTTATGCATTACAGGGTACAACAAATAAGAACTGACTCATGGCGCCAAAAGTTCAGAAGGTAAAACTTTGATTTGATTCAATTTGCATTCGTGTTTTCGCAATTTATCATCGGCCTGCCAAAATGTCGAAATGCCAAGGAAAATGTCAAGAGTTGTTAAATTTTATTGGGTTGGTTTCTTTTTGTGATTTTTCTTTGATTTTATTTTTTTATTACTTGGCTTTTCTTACCTCGATAATGTGCTCCAGTTCTTTGGTATTGTTGCGTTCCTCCTCCGTTTCATCGTCCCAGCGCTTGTCGCCCTCGTCAATGCCCTCATCAATGCAATCATCGTCAATTTCTGCAATAACAACAAATAAGATAAATCAAATATCGCTTCACCAACAATTATGTTTATTTTTATTTTAAGTATGATGAATTGTTTAATCTAACCCAAATGCTGATTTACACAATATATTTTGTACATGTAAATCACATTTTTTATATTATTTTTTTTAAGCCTGCATCATGAATCACTTCATGACCTTGCGCTGATTGTGGACCTACTGCAAGGGCCCTACTTTCCTGATAAAGTCTTTATTTATGGAAGCTGAGCGAATGCCTCTAGTAAAAGGAATTTGTTATTGTTTAACAATGAATCAAGCTAAGCTCAAGTAATTTTTACATTTGAAAAGATTTGTAGAATATCAATTAGTCAACAAGTTCAAAGGTTGATAGTTCTTTATTATAAATAAAATGTATTATGTAAAGAGTCAAGCTTTATTTGTAAACTAAACAAATTGAAATTCTTATTGAAATATTATGTCACTGAAAATCCCTTTTTTTAAATTAGTCACTTTAATCAGTCATCTTTAGCAACATTATCATTTGATGTATGAAATGTTCGGTGATTTTCTCCAACTTAAGATTTTTTGTAGCATTTATTCACATTTTAAAATATATAAATATTTTTAAAGCTCACGCTATAAAGTATATCGAAGATTTGTTTGCTTATCTTTAATAAGATATTACACTGCTCATCAAAGTTTGCACTTCTAAGCTTTTGTGACAGCTTAAAGTCTTTCTTAAACAATATTTTACATACCTTATTTCATTTATACTTTAGAATAATTTTTTAATAATTGCATCCGTATATTTGCAGTTTTAAGGTTATTTTTCCACAAACTAACACAAAGCTCATTAAAGTTCATGTTAAAGTTATTTTCATATATTTTATCATATATTTATTATTTAAAGACTCAGTTCTTAACAATCTATGACAAAGCTCACACTTTTTAGCTTTCCGTAAATTCTATTTCTTAAATTTCATAGGCACACAGATTCAAATTAAAGTACTATTTTTTATAATTTCCCAAACTTACCAACTGCAGTCATGAAGTCAAAGAGACTTTCCAGCTCCTGGGACATTTGGCATTCCTCGTCCACAGCCAGGTTGTAATCCAAAGCGGCATAAACAACTTCCGCCAATTCGCTCATAATCTGCAACAAGTAAAATGGAACAATTATAGTATTTATTAAATGGTGCAAAGGTTAAGGACGCATTCGATCTCATTCCTCCTCATCTTTCTCTCTATCTCTGTTTCTGTATATCTGTAGGGCTGCCACGATCAGCTTGAAGCCTTTGCTGATGTTGCCCCCAAGTGTTGCACGCTGTCAGTTCATTAAACTGACACTCTAATTGGAGTTGAAGTTGACGCTTCGTAGAAACTGAAACAACAACAATAACAATGCGCAAATAAACACTAATTGTTGTTGGGCGCTACAGTTGACTGTTGTTGTTTTAGTTGTTTTGGTTTTTACTTGTTGAAGTTCGAGTTCAGGTGCAACAGCAGCAACAACAACAACAACAGTTGGCCAAGTGCAGTGGCAGCATGCTCTTGTTATTGTTGTTTTTGTTATTATTTGTTTGTTAGTTTTAGCTGCTATTGTTCACTTTCACTTTCAAAGCCAAAACACTTGCCAAAAGTGTTAAGACACCAAAATAAAATACAAGACAAGATAAATCTGAAGACGCTGTTAAATAACAATTTGCAGCTGACGACAAAAAATGGATTGCGTTATTTTTTGTGGCTGCCACTGAACTCAAGACACTCTTCAGCCCCCTCTCTATCCTCTCTATCATTTCCCCTCTGCTTCCCACTTTTCATGCCCCCAGTCTAAACTCGATCATCACAAAAGCTGATCGCCCACGCGTCTGTCGCAAAAGCCACAAAAAACTCAAAGGCGGATTACGTCTACACCCGGAGAAAAATGCTTGGCAATTTTATTATTTACACTTGAACAATTTATAGGTAAGAAATAAGTCAATCTGAAGTTTATGCACTTAAATTGTACATTTAATATAAATATATATACTTTTCATTTTATTTATTTTATTTAAAATAAATTTAATTTTACTCTTAATTTTTAGTATATTTTACTAATCTTAATATATTTAGTTTTTTTCAAATATTTTAATTTTTCCATTTAAATGTAATATGATAAAATCAAAGATGACTACCCGTTTTTCTCTGGGTGTACGTCTTCTTCCCCTGCATCCTCCCAACTTTTCTCTCAAGCTTCTTTTCATGGCAGACAGTCTCCCAGAGTCTCTCCTAGGCCCGTTGTTTGTCTCATTGTGTTCCACTTGATTTCGTTATTATTATGAAAATTAAATGATAAAACATTGTGACAGCTGCGCATTCGATGTTGAATGTTGCCTCCGTTTGTTGCCAGTTGCAGTTGCCACCGTTGAAGCTGCCTGACTGGCATTTTTAAAGCTTAACACACATGTGACATGTGTGTGTGTTAGTCTCTCTGTGTGTGTGTGTGTGTGTGTGTGTGTGGTAACAAATGGCAGCTAAATGCTCACAACATTTGCAGCTTGTTTCCACTGTGGCTTACATCATTTGCTAGAACTTGCAACTTGCAACAACCACACATAATTAATGCGCAAATGAACAAGCAGATTCAGCTTACACTTATGCAGATCGAGTTTCAAGACGTTTAGATACCCTAGAAATATCTTACTACTTGACCAAGTTTACAAGGCTTAAGCAAAATATTAATTTGTTTATTTTACTTATTTATAGACTGCAATCTATTCTTTGAGTCTTGCAAACAAGACATCAAAATTTAACTTGTAATGTTGCTAGTTCAATGGTTTTTCAAGCTGAATGTCATTTTGATCATTATTTATTTATTTATTAGCTTTAAGATATTTTTTATTTTCGCTATTTTTTCAGAAAATTTCATGTACTCCCCCCTTTGACTTTTCGGGAAAAATATTTTTTTCAAAATTTAAAATCTCGAGTTTTCACTTTTAATCAACTCCTGGTGCCCTAATTAGTATAAATCGACACTTTAAATTTGATTTTGAGAGACTTCATTTTCCTGTAAAAAATCATGCCGAAACTGACAAAAAAATTGACTTGTAAAGTTGTCAGTCCGTAGTTTACCAGGATTGAAACTTGCATAACTTTATCAAAACTTATCCGATTTTCAAGAGGAATGTCATTTTGAGCATTATTTAGTCTCTAAATTGATTTTGCATATACAAATTATTAACTTTAAAAATTTTTAATTTTCGCTATTTTTGAAGAAAATTTCATGTATCTGACTTTGACTTTTCGGGAAAAATATTTTATTTTTAAATTTAAAATCTCGAGTTTCCACTTTTAATCAACTCCTGGTGCCCTAATTAGTATACATCAACACTTTTAATTTAATTCTGAGTTTAAAGTTTTTCCAAACTTCAAACTGTCATAACTTTCTCAAAACTAAACCGATTTTGAACCAAAATGCGATTTTGATCATAGTTTGGCCTTTACCATCTTATTTACCATCGAAACTATAAATAAATAGTAGTCATCTCCATTGAAGAGTCGTGACTGTCTGCTGACAGTTCAATTAAACATTGTCACAGAGTTGTAATACCTTTTAGCAAAGCTCTAATTATGCCAGCTGGGGAGTAGAAAAAAAGACAAGAAGAAGAAGCTGAATTTAACGACCCTGAGACTTCTAAGGAGGGACACAAACAGCATATACATATAAATTATGAACTTAGGGCCTGTGTGAAGTTTCCCATGCAATTAGCAAAAGACCAGAAGAGCAACAGCAACAACAACAACAATAATATCAAATGGAATGGGAAGAATGGGAATGTGCATTGGTGTAAGTGCATAAAGATTTGCTCAACTTGCGATTTGAGGGAAATATCAAAGGGGAATTCTCCGCAGTAGTTTTGCATATCCATTAAATGAGAATGTGTGTATATGGAGCGAGTTGGCCAATGCAACTTGGTAACACACCCTCAACTAGTTTTAGGTAATACTCCCCCCCATTCTCCTTCCTACTCTAATTCCCTCCCTAGTAATATCAAAGTTGAAACCGAAGCGCAAACATGCAACACCGCAATTATCAGACGGTCTTTTTTTTAGAGACTGTGCCCCCAAAAAGGTTCCCAACACGTCAACCAACCCGTTCCCCTTCCCTCTGCCCTTTCCCAACACTCTTCTCTCGTGTCGCTTGTCAATCTTGTCAGTTTAACCTTTTGCCTGACCTCCATGTTCACTTTTTTAGTTGGTATTGTTATTGTTTGTGTTCTTTTTTGGCTTTGACTGTTTTTAGTTGCGGCCTCTTGGCCAAGTTACAAGCTTTAAAATGTGTTTTCAACAGGAAGCTTATGGGCGTGGCTGTTATGCATACGAAAAGGGCGTGCCACTTGAAGTTGGCTGCAATCAAGGGCTGTAAAATGTAATAGATGAGTTTACACATAGAATTATTGGCATGGGAACCTCGTTCTAATAACAAACAAGGCTTGTCTGACATTTCAAAATGTTTTAAGCTTATAGTTCGCAACTAGTTCAAGTAAACAGCACGTTGAATGCTTAGCGAATATAGCTTTTTAACAAACAATTTTGCGCTTATAATCTGTAACAATTTTATTTTTAATGTTAAATATTTATATTATAAATATTTCTATTGATAAATTTCAATTTTTAATTTTAAATATTACCAATCTCTACTAGTTAAAGTTCTCTTATATTGAAATATGTACAAGCTGAGCTCTTTTTAAAGATTGTATAACTGTGACTTAATCACAGCTGCTTCACTGTTGTTATCTCTTTCCAGAGAGAGAGAGAGAGAGAGATTCTTATCGCTGTTCATATTTATTTACTGTTGTCAGGTTACGTAGAGAGTATTATCTCTGGATTCGCTTAATCTGCCAGAAGAGATTGGAATAAAGCTGAAAGCAAACTCATTCAAAAATCCCATTTCATTCATAAAAGAAAATAATGTGAAATTATAATTATTATAATAATTACTATGCGTTATTTCTGTTGTTGTTGTTTGAGTTGCGAATCGTGCGAATTTTTTGTTATTTGTAGTTGTACAATAATTTAATACTTGTAGTTACAAACATAAGTAGTTATAGTATCATTGTCTTTCTATATATATAGATATGTATATATATAGAAAACTAACCTAGTTCGCACGTCGATGCCGAAACAAAAGACAGAAGAAGAAAACGCGCAAAGCAAATGACGGAAAACATGCAACAGCAAAAGGTGCAAAGCATAGTACAGATAAGTATGGCATATATATAATAATATATACTATCTTTATACATAGTATATATATTTAGAGGTCTAACTATCTTCCCTCATTCTCTAGGCCTATTTGTGCATATTATTAACCTGACTACTGTTGCTTAGCGTAGACATAAATACCACACTCTCATTCACACTTGTTATTCAAACACTCACATATTCACTTTCACCCATAGACTATTCATATTTTGACTGATATGTCAAGTATTCATATCTATTCATTTGTTATGATATGCGAACTTTATGAACTTCTATTTGCATCTGAAATTCATAATTCTTCTCTCAATCTCTCTCTCTCTCTCTCTCTCTCTCTCTCTCTATTTATTACTCACTCCTATTGCCTTTCGTATTTGGGTCAAACATGCAAACTCATTGAGTCAAAGACTCGTCGCTGGCAAACTGGAAAAGCGCAAATCTAAAATTGTATAACCTGCTTCGGCAACTGAACCACCACAGTAACCACCGCAAACACTGTAACCACCGCAACCACAGTAACCACCAAAGAGACGGGCACGCCTGCGTGTGGAGTTTACAAGTAAATGGGACACGAATTATCACGATAATATCAGCCAAAAAAATATATATGTATTTTGAACAAAAAACTATGAGAAAAAGTCAAGTGAATGGATTGCAAATAAAAGGAGCTGCAAAAAGTACGGATTTGTTTTTAATGTTAAGAGTTTGATAGGTACGATGTTATACTCCATATACAATATATTTTAAATATCGCAAACGAAGAATGAAAGAAAGTAGCAAGAAAAATAAATGTTATAATGAAACAAAATTTGAAATACTTAAAAATATTTTAATATAAAAAAAATAAATAATTATATTAAAGATAAAATGAAAAAAAAAAATACTATAATTAAAATAGTAGCAAGAAAAATAAATGCTACTTGAGTTATAATGAAAATTTGAAATATTTAAAAATATTTTAATATAAAAAAAAATAATTAACTATATTAAAGATATAATGTAAAAAAAATACTATAATTAAAATATACATAAGCAATTTTTTACAAATGGAAAGATGTTGATGATACGTATAAAGAGAAAATACTGGATATATATATAAATATCTCATACAAAAATTAAAGCTCAGAATTAAAAACAAGGCAATTGTAAAGAATTTTCAACAAAAAAAATAAGAAAAACTTAAACTTTTAATTGAAATAAGAGACAAATTATTTCAAAGTAGTCGAAACATTTTAAAAAGAAAAGGAAAGAACTATAGTTTTAATAAGTCGTAATCGACTATTAAACTAAATATCTCGTATATTTATTGTGTATAAAAATGATGAAACTATTTAGTTAATTATTCAAAATTTTGAATACTTATTTAGAAATATTCTGAAAATATTATCACACGTTTATGAAGTCACAAGAGCATCTCGAATATAACACCAACTTGCCTCTTCCCTCTGCCCGCATCTAAGCCCGATTCGGTAGCGTATCTTTGTATCTGCGGCCATAAATTGCGCCCACTTTGATCTTGCCACATTGAATGTAAAGTGCTTAATGGCCAAGTGGCAGGAAAAACCTTTTGTGTGGTATAAAAATTGCATTGTAATTTACAAAAAAAAAAAGAAATACATTTATTTCTCTGTTTTTTTTGCAGTTGCAGCGCAAATGTAACATTTCTAGATCTATCTCGCATTCTCTTTCTCTCTCTCTGTCTTTGTTGCTCTTTTGGCTTGTTCTTTGGCGTTCTTTTGGGTTCCCCAGAGATTTTAATCGTTGTCGCCGAGCGCCTTGTCAACATTTCAACGTTTTCAACATTTGCTGCTTTACATTGGCGTCGCATTTTTTTTTTTATATATATTTTTATTCAGTGATCTGTTGTGACTTGGTCTAGAGTCTGGTCTAAACGAGTACTCTGCATGGGCCCAACATTGATCACGACTGGCCAGATACGACACCACGTTCCGAGCTCTGCACCGACTGCTTACCAACTTCAATTCCAACTGCAACTGCAACTCCAACTTCAAGTCCAAGCCAAGTTAAGAGCTACTTGTCTGGCTGTTGTTGTTGTGTTTTCAGTGTGTTGTGTGTGTATTTATACATGGCATTCTTTCTATGGAAACAATTGCATAAAATGTGAATCCTGATAGCGACAAAAAACCACAAGACAAAACACTGAACGCGGCCTGATCAGGTCTACTGCTCTAGGCTAGAGATGAGCGCGTGAGAAAGAGAAACACACAAGGGAAACAGATAAATATATTATCATGTATCTTACTAGACTTAATTAATATTTACATATATTTATGAAAATTTTTTATTTAAAATTCAAATTGAAATTAATACATAAGGAATATTAATTAAATAAATAATGCCAAAACAATGTAATTTAGTATGTTTGGATAATTATGTGTTTTCAATACTTTATGGTTTTTCCATAAAAAGTAAACTGGACACATTAATAGCCCAACAATTACATTTTAGTATTCATGGTATTTACTGTGTTTTTGAGGAAGATTTTATTTTCACTTTCTTTTTTTGTACAAATTAAAAATAAGACCAATATTATGATTTTTAATTAAAAAGTAACAGTTTTCTTTTTCAATATATTTTTATTTACTTGAATCAAAGTTAAAAATTTAAATCAATGTTAATAATACAAAATTAAAATATAAGCTTAACCTGTTTTTTAAATTAATGCATCTAAAATCACCCATTTCTCATCCCTCATTACGATCATTTTTTGCAGTTTTGATTAAATAATAATAATACTCATCCTTTTTGGTTGTGATCAAAGGAGAATTTATGTTTTCTTACAGAAAATACTAAATATTCCTTTACACCATATGCCAAGCAATTTTTGTGCTTACATCAGTTTACATGCGATATATCGCATAACGACAAGCAACCCAGTCACGCGCTCAACTCTAGTCTATCTTCTATAACCCAGAGTCTAGTCCCATGTGGCGTTGGCTTGCCACTGTTTTAGGCTGAAAGGAAAAAACCTAAGGAAACGGCGACAAGAGCAGAAGAATAGGCAACTGACCAGGAAAGAATCACCATAAAGTAAAGTTATATAAAAGCTGCAAAACTATAAGATTGCTTTATGGCAGGCACAAAATGCATTAAATGTTTAACGAAAAAAACACACATTATGGCCGGGACTCAACAAATGTCAGTTTTACATAAATTAAGTCTTGAGAACTGTAGGGAAGGGCGTTACAAACAAATATTAAGTACATTATAGAATGAAAATGCGATATGAGGATATCTTAGTAATACTAAAGCTAACCTTCTATTTCTTCCATTTTTAGTCAAAAGTGTTCAATTTAGTAATGAGGAAAATATTCTTAGCCTAATTATTAATAATAGGCGTAAGAGATTTTCCTATTTTATTTTTAATTTTCACTAAACTTTCTCAAGAATCTTTTCCCTAACTTTGTATGAATCTTAACTAAAGATTTGTGTGCATTAGCAACAAATATTTGCACAATTTGCAACTCATTTGGCCAACCCCAAAGCGAATTGGTCAAGACAAAGTTCAAGAATAGGCCAACTGGAAAAGCCTTTCAAACAGTCTCCCACCTTGGCACACACACATTATCGATAGACACTGGAAGACAGAGAGGAGGAGAGGAGAAAGAAAAAAGAGACCAAGCCTCATCGATAATAATCGGCAAACAAGTTTCATAGTTTCATAGTTTGACCGACGACTCTTACTCGTAATCCCTGAACGCATTGTTGTTGTTGTTGTTGTTATTATTGTTGTCTTTTTGGCCAGGCTATAACGGAACCGAACAAAACGCTAATTGTGCACGCCTCTAGAACATGACTCAAATCAACAAAAATTTGCCAAAGGCCATGCCTCCAAAAACTACACTCAGAAAAAAATAAATAAATTTTCGTATTTAAAAAGGGGATGATATTGAAAAAATAACGATTTTAAATTTTCAAAATTGAGTATTAAAATCTTAAGTTCGTATTTAAGAAGCCCCGAAAATCTAATAAATTATAAATAAATACCTATAGGATTTATTTTTAAATATATTTTTATTACGATTAAAATCGGACTATCATTTTAGTAGTTTTATTACACAGCAATCTAAAAATTTGAAGAGTAAAACGGTATAAACTCAATTACTGATTTATATAATTTTAGAATGTTATATTTTTTCGAGTGCACAAACTACAGATATCAATATTTGGGCATCCTCTCTATAATTCCCTCTCTCTCTCTCCATATTAAAGCTGTGGGCGATGGCGGCAATGAGATAGCATAAAACGCTGGCGTTTAATTGGGTAATTGGCTCAAGTACCGTACGTTCAAGCCCGGCTATTACCAACATCAAAAAAAAAACAGAACAGTCTAAAGCTATCCAAATTGAAATACTCGCACATGACTCAAAAAAAAAAAATAAAAAATAGATGGGCAGCTTCAACTTGCAACTCACAGACTTAATGCCACCAAGTTGCAAGTGTCTATCTTCAGATAGAAGTGGGCGTGGCAGCTGTGCTTATGAATTGACGTCAAAGGAATAGAATATACTCGTACTACAAGAATTGAGAATGGCAAGACTTTTGGAATCGTGACTGGACAACCAGTTGAGCCCAGAGTCCTAAAAGTAAGAATCTTCTGCCAGGTTTTACCATTCTTTCAGATTCCCAGAGCTCTGCAGCTGCAGTTCCTTTCTCTCTTACTCTCCCCAAAAAAATATGGTATATACTTATGTATGGAGCGAAAAGTAACTGTTACTCGACTTGCAACTTGTTTTGCCTCTCTCTTCCTCTTTCTAGTCACAGCTGAATATATGCAACGCGAAAAGCAGCAAAAAATTAAGAATTTAATATACCCTAACAGAAATCATTTATAATTTGCATAAAAATAAATCAAATAATAATAATCATAGATATAAAAATAGATGTCAAGGTAAACAGAAAAGTTTTTATACAATGGGTTTACATTTAAGATCCCTATCATATTATATCATATCATAGGAATTTTTCGCATATATCTAAGAAAATTTTTTTTAATAACATGCATATTAAACTTACAGAAGATTATCAAATAAAAATCCCAAGTTAAGAATCTAGTACATATAGTTTAGTTAAAGGAAATTAAAGACTACTTCTTAGTTTTTTTCGATGCCTTATTCTCATTGAATATTTTAATAAAATTAATTAATTCGTAATAGCTTGAGTGAATGTACTTTATTTAAAATTTGAAAGGAATTCAAGCATTTGACACTTAAATAAAATGATTTATTTATTTAAGTATTTAAGCTATGGATTTAATATAATTTTAGATTGATTTTTAAAATAAATCTGTCTTTCATTTCTAAGTATGTGTTTTAATAACTAAAAGATAAATATATTTTCAAAGATATAATCTTTAGCTCATCTTTGTCACATTTGCTAAGATCTTGGCCAAGTTAATAGATGCCTGTCTAGAAGTGTATAGTATATCTAAAGACTGGTTCGCTCTGTTGTTGTGAGTGTTATGAGGCCTTAAAGTGGCAAAGCAATTGAACAAGTGAACAACAAAGTGTGTGCGAGTGTGTTGAGTGTGTGTATGCACATTCAACTTGGCTAAAGTTGGAGTTGTAGCTAAAGTTGGCCTACGAGTTGTGCGAGGCTGCCAGACCAGCCCATTCAGGTGATGCTTTAATGAGTCCTTTATCACGTCGACTCGCAATGGTTATAAGAATTATGGCTTCATTGTGAGCACAATTGGTTCCCACAGCTATGGAAATGGCCAGACAGAGACAACAACACAGGCAGCAAAATAGAAAGAGAAAGATTCAATGCATTTTATTCTAATTTCAAGTGTTTGCACACTTGAACCTTTCATTGATTATAGCTTTGGGATTTGGGATTTTGAGTTAACCTAACGGTCAACAGTCAAGCAAAGGGAAATGGAAAATGTTAAATTGGAGAGTTGAGAGTGGAGAGTGTCAGCCCAAGGGGGCAACTGTAAAATATTGACATGCATTCAATTAAAATGCGCAGTATTTGTTTAGGCGCCCCCAAAAAATATCAAATAGAACGGGACAGAACTGAACCGGTCAATGGACTCACGCCTCACACGTTGCACAGTGGGCAAAATGGCTAGATAAGCTTATATTAATTAAAATGTTTGAAACACGAAATAGGTAAGATTTTTTTAGTATATTTGATTAAGCAAATTATTGATATTTTTGATTCATTTAAATCAGGAAATTTTACCGGAACTGTTAACCGAAACTAACCTTTTGACCAACTACAACTGTCATAACTTTGTGAAAACTGAACCGATTTATAAGCGCAACGCCATTTTAATCATGATTTGGACTTCTAATTCTCTCTGCATTCAAATTAAATTATGTTTAAAGAATAAAAAATTTCCTTTTAAATCTTTGCTTTGATTTAAGGTCAAAGGTCTGCCCATCTTCAAACTGTCATAACATCTTCAAAACTGGACAGATTTTTATGCGGATTGTCATTTTGATCATGGTTTGGACTCTAAATTCATTCTGCATTCTGCAATTTTGTGCATTTAGAAAAATTATTATTTTGCGTTAAAATTCGATATAGATGGTAAGAATCCCCACTTTTAAATTTCGAAAATTCAAAATTTTAAATAATAATTTTTTACTTATAATCAACTTTTTGTATAATAATTAAAATAAAACAACACTTTAAACATGATTCTGAGGGGTAATATTTTTTTGTAAAAAATCTTGCCAAATTGTACAAAAATTTGGACTTTTAAAGTTGCTAGATCAAAGGCTTTACCAATTTCGAACTTTCATAACTTTGTCAAAACGCAACCGATTTTCAAACGGAGTGTCATTTTGATAATGGTTTGGTATATTTATTGATTCTGCATTTAAACTTTAATAAATACGTTAAAAAAGTAAAAAAAATTTCCTTCAGCTCTAGATGTCGATTTGAATGCCAAGGGTCCACCCTTTAAAATTTTGAAAACTGAACAGTATCTTTAGTATTTGTTAAGTTAGTCTAGTCGTATTTTCCACTGTGCGTTGCCCAGAATTAAAGTTGGCAGTAGAAATTGGAATGGGTATAAGAATAGGGATGGGGATTGGTTTGGGGATTGTGTTTAAAGTCACGACGCATGCAATTACAGTCGGCCATAAATACAATTGCTGCAAGAATCAGCAGCATGTGGCAGACCAAGAACTAGATAGATACAGAGGGAGAGAGAGAGAGAGAGATAGAAAGACAATTGTTGTCGCTTCAGCGGGCCATGAAGTTGCCTCTTGGCTGGCCATGCCCCCTCCAACTTCTCGTTCCACTTTTCCTTCTCTTTCTTCCCATGCGCCGACAGCATTTAGTTGATCGACACTTTTATGTTGACGTCGTGCGCGTTGTCATCGTCATCGTCATCGATGTACCTCATCCTCATCCTCATTCCCATCCCAATCCCCATCGTTGTCTTCTTCGTCTGCCAAACCAATTGATTGATTCCATAGAACAATGCAACTGCGCCGCCGACAGCAATAGCTGCAGCACACAGAAAACACGCACAGTGGTACAAGTTATATTTTTATGTACTTTGAAAATCGAAATTAAATAAAGTTAAGTGAAGCTTCAAAATGATTTGTCATATTCTTGCTAAAATTATTATCAATTTACAAAACTTTTTATTTAGAGCTGTCAGCTTTTGCTGTTTCAAATTCCCAATAAAGGGCAACTCAATTAGAAGCATTTGCCATATTCCTAAGGTTTTCCAAATAATTCCGATTTTAATGCGGAATATCAATTTTATCATTATTCGACCTCTAATTTGATTCTGCATCAAATTTTGGAAAACTTAATTTTTTACTCCTACTCTCCATTTTGCCGATCAATGTTCATTTTTCATACAAGGGGTTGACATTTCATCCAAGATTTCATATTGTCAATTTTTGCTGATCAGTGACCTTTTCCATACTAGCCTCTTGACACTTTATCCTAAACTTCAAAATGTCAAAACTTTGTCAAATATCAACCGATTTTAATGCCGAATATCAATTTGATCATTATTTGACCTTTAATTCAATGCTACATCAAAATTGGAAAACTTAATTTTTGACCCCTACTGTCAATTTTTGCTGATCAGTGACCTTTTTCCATACTAGCCCCTTGACACTTTGTCCTCAACTTCAAAATGTCATAACTTTGTCAAAAATCAACCGATTTGCGAATTGTCAATTTTATCATTATTTGACCTCTTATTTGATTCTTCATCCAAATATAAAAAAAAAAATTAAATTTTTCCCCTATTATTAATTTTTTTTATCTAAAACTTCGACCTGTCATAGCTATATCAAAAATCAAACGATTATCATGCGCAATATCATTTTGATCATTATTTAAACTCTTATTTAATTTTGCAAGCAAAATTAAAATTTTTGACATCACTGTCCATTTTTTCGATTTAGATAGATTTGTTTTTAGCAGTGTAGCTTTTTAGATTCCCCATTGCGTCTGTGACAGGAAATCGCCCACTGTGCCTGGTTCCGCTTATTATAAATGCGTAGCAATAGCAGAGAGCGTGGTCACAGCCCAGAAGAACCCGAGACAGAGATAGAACCCAAGACAGAGATAGAAACAGAGTTGGAGCTGGAGAGTTGGGAAGCTGAAGCTGTAGACTGTAGAAGCTAGAGTTTTAAGTCAGACGGAGCATAAAACAAACGGCGAGGCACTCAACCAAGTCCAATTGTTGTTGTTGTTGTTGTTGTTGGCCAAGTGGAGGCATTGTTTTTTGAGGCAGACAGCAGCCGACAGTTGGCACTTGCAACATTTTGTGGCAGCATAAGGTACCGACCGAACCCATAAAAGTACGGGCGGGCCACACTAAATGGAACAGGTACGAGCATTCGACATTAAACAGGTCTGCCAGCTGTTCACGCTCCAAAAAAAGCGCTATGACTTTTTCGCCAGAACAATGGTGAGCGTAGGTAGAGAAGGGGAGTAGAAAGGGTAGTAGAAATGGCAGTACCTAAGCAACATTCAAACGGCAGTTTCAAAAAAAAAAAAAAAATACTTTCAACTGAGTCACGACTAGAGTCAAAGCAACAGATCTAAAAGTGTTTCATTTCACGGCACAATAATAATAATAATAATAATATTTACAGCAAATAATTGTGCAATAATATTTGTTATGGTTTTGTTTGGGGGACCTTGAGAATCACCATCATCTCAAGAGAAGCAGAGAGAGACAGATATTTATGTGTGGTCAATAAATGCAAGACTTAATTGACCATCAAAGAAACAATTCAATATTTGAACGTTTGAATATTTAATGCTTTTTCAAATAATGTAAATAATGTACATGAATAAAATGTGGGAAGTACGAGCTGTAAAAGCTAATTTGATTGTCAGGAAATCCTCTAAATTCTCTAAAATGTAAAAATAAACTTAAAAGATTACAGGGTATCAGCTTAGAAACACTACTTTACAGGAATGAAGCTATATAGCTTGTGCTGTGATCATATGAACTTATTTCCGAAAAATCAACCAAAACAAACCAAAATAATATATCCGACTTAAAATTTACAGGGTATCTGGTAGTACTTCTCCGCTCTTCCACATTTTTTTCGATCTTAAGATCTAAAAAAAAATTAAATATTTGAGCAATAAATCAAAAATTAAAACAAAAACTATTTTTTGTTGTTAAAATTTTACAGGGTATTAGCCGAGTCGAGTCGAGTAACAGAGTAAAAGCTACACATAATTCTTGTGATATAATCCTAAATCAAATAGTTGCTAAAATATCAACCGAATGCAGGTTTCCTTTTTTTACTGGGTATCTGCTAGTCGTTCACACTCACTTCTATTTTTTTGTAATCGTTTTTCTTTCACTTACTCGTAAGTGTCTCATTTTCAAACTGCAGTGGAACATGTGTCATTCGAATGCATTTGAAATAACAGTCGTCATCAGTTTTTACTCATCTATCAACACCTTGGCTAATACCCTACACTGTGCTACACACTACTCTATTGTTAACTGATAACCGAAAATTTGGGCCAGGGCTTTTTGGGGTTACATTTATTTTTATCTATGTTAAAGATATGAAAAGAACGTTAGTTGCTGTAAATGAAGTCTTAAGACTGTGGTAATTGTTAAATATTTGGATTATGTGGGGAGTATTTCAGATAAGATCTTAAAACAGAGTAGAAAATAGAATTTTATTAGTTTTTATTATAGCATGGAATCAACTTGTCATGCAACTTTAATTAAAGGGAACTAAATTATTTTAAAATTGCTTCATAATTGAGGTTTGTTAATTGTTTAATTACTTTTAATTTTATATAAAAACAGTTTAGATACTAAGTCTAATATTCGCTGAGTTATGACTGTGAATCACTTTAAGAACAACTGTTGACAATTTCCGGGTTCAAAAGCAATTAATAATTTGATCAGTTTTGACTTGAAAAGCAATTCTTCCAATTATGGTCGTAGCCCTTTTCAGTAATTTAATTACTTAATTATCTGGTTTTATGCCCTGCCCAAAATTCGAGAATCTTTGGCAATTCGCCTAACCCAATTAAAAAAAAAAGAGCTGTCTAAGTGTAATCCTATTTTCTTGTCCCTCTCAAATGTCGGGTCATAAGCTATCCAAAGAGTTGACACACCCAGAAACACTACAACAACAAATTAAATTGAAAACCTATAAACCAATTACAAAACTTCGATGTCTTTCTGTTTGTCTGTCAGTCAATGCAATGCTTTATTGGTTTATTGTAAATTGAACTACAAATAGCACAAAACTACAAACTACAACTGACATTTATGGCAATGCATTGGACCCTCTCTATAGGGAGTGGGACAAGCCCTTTTTTCGGTTCGGGTTCGATATATTTATTGAAGGTTTACGCATGCACTCGAGTGTGGTGAGTCGCATCCGGAAAAACGTGGGGGTCGAAAATACAGAGATACTTATTTATGCCCTTGCTGGTGCTATTAGAATTAGGTCTGAATATGTTATAGACCGATATTTAAGCGGAACGCCGTTTAGATCATGACTTTGACTCAAAATTCATTCTACATTCAAATTAAATTATTTTCGAAAAAAAAATCTTGATTCTGAGACCTTTCGTTTTCGTGTAAAAAAAAAATCACGCTGAATTTAAGAAAAATTAGGACTTGTAAAGTTGATAGGTCAAAGGTCAAAGATCAACTATAAATTATCATAATTTGAACAAAACTTAACCGATTTTTCAGCGGAATGTCATTTTGGTCATAGACTGGCTTCTTAATTCATTCTGTATTCAAATTTAATTAAATTGGCAAAAAAAAATATTTCCACTCAAAATTTTGGTTACGATTTTCAATGCTAAGGGTCCCCCCTTTGAATTTTTGAAAATGTTAAATTTTAAATCTCAAGTTTTCACTTTTAATCAACTCCTTATATCGTAATTAGCATAAATGAAAATTTTAAACTTGATTTTGGGACTTTTAATTTTTCTGTAAAAAATCATGTGAAATTTGACAAAAATGTTGACTTGTAAAGTTGCTAGGTCAAAGGTCTGACCAACTTCAAACTGTCATAACTTTTTCAAAACTGAGCCGCTTTTTAAGCGGAATATCATTTTGATCATGGTTTGGCCTCTAAGTTCATTCTGCATTTAAATTTTATGCATTTAGAAAAATTAATATTTTGCGTTAGAATTCGATTTTGATGGTAAATTTCGAAAATTTTAAATTTTGAAAATTCAAAATTTTAAATCTCAAGTTTTCATTTTAATCAACTATATTTCGTTAAAAAATTGTTTTAGGCTTAAAAGCAAAGACTCCCCTTGGGAATTTCAAAAGCAAAAAATATTTATTTTATTTTATTATATTTATTTTATATTATTATTTTTTGTTGGATGACTGTTTTTAGTTGTGGTAACTGTATATTTTTATTTTCAAGCAGGCTGTTCTTTAATTTGGAAAATGTGACGCTCACTATGTTTATAAGTACGAATTCATAAGATACGACATTTGGGGCGACCTTAGCTGCTGGCTGAAGACTTTTGCCAGACCGCAAAAGCCAACTTCCTGGTCTCAGTTTCCACATATCAAACTGAAAAGCAAGCTGCCAGTCAGTCAGTCAGTTAGTCAACGAGTCTGGCAGTTAGTTAGTCAGTTAAGTTAAGTTCAGTTAGCTGATCACGAGCCAATCCGGAAAACCAGGAGAGTCGACTGGAAGGCAGCTTTTAAAGTGGTTTCGTTGATGAAGACTTTTGCGGTTAGTAGACTGCCATTAATTTGTATAGTAAGTAGTAGTATTAACTATCTAACTATCCAAGTATCTATGTATCTATGCATCTGTCTATTGCGGTGTCGTCTCTTTACTGCCTGATCATCAATATTTTGTATCTTTTTTTTTAAATGTTTTTTGCATCATAATGGAAGTCAAGAGTTACATGATATGCGGCATAGGTAAGTTCCGCATCGATCGTTGGCTCCTTGAACGACTTTGTCGTTGAATTGTGAAATTGCGAATTGCATAAGAGCAACAACTAAACGAGTACTTAAGTCATGTATCTGACACATACTTTGTCGCCCAAAAAATAGCAAAGGTCAAACATGTTTAGTGGAAAATGTCACTGCACACGCTGGCACTCAACCATACCCCTTTTTTTCCTTGTTTACCCTCTGTCCCTCAATTGTTTTCCACTCAATTTCAATTGCTGTAAACAAACGAAACAAACCCAGAAAAAAATGAAGAAAATTAAATGAAAATTTGCACATTGCAGTCGAATTATTTGCCGCCCATTTTATAGGGTAGGTAGACCCACAACCTCATCCCCAATAAACACAACTGCAAAACAACCCCTATGCAATTTATGATAATTGCAATGAATATTTAACAATTTAGCTTGTTGTGTGGTCACCCTAAAAATACACATTGCGGTTCAACATTTGTTGTATAAGAAGTCTAACTGAATGTCTGAGTCAATCGAATGGAGAGTTTTACAAATATCGAGTCTCTTACGAAGCAGTTAGTAATTCCATTTAGAGTTCAAAGTTTCAGAGCACTTCTAACAACTCGTTAGCCATAATTATAAGTAGTATTTAGTTAGGAATTGTCCATTAAATACTAATAATTGCCTTGACTTTGTAAGCTCAAAGATCAGCTTTGCTCAACTGAGCTTTTCAAGAAAACCAACTCATTAATTCTAGTGCATTTACAAATACACTTATTTTCAAGTTAATGGCGATATTTGAAAGGAATTTTGTACCTATGAATAGAGTATACATTTAAGATAAAAAATTTGATGAGTGTACAAATCAAGTCAGCAAATATATCTTAGATATGTTAATTTGGAAATTTGTATACTGAAAACAGTATATACTGTTATTTTAAATTTATATCATAAAAACTATATTTGTTCCCTAATTTTTTTTTTTTAACTGTTCTGTAACTGTTGATTTTGATTCAAAATTATTTCAACTATTTTTATACAAATTAAATTTGTAATTTTTAATTTTTTTTGATAAATATTCACAAATGCATAACCTGCAAAATTATAGATGCATTGTTTACAAGGTATAAGTGCAAGAACTTTGACTTTTTTATTTGGTAGCTTTACAAAAGCTTGAAAAATTAAAAAAAAAAAAGAAGTAAATAATAAATTAAATTGAAATTTTAGCAGGTCATAAAACAAAATGGACAGCAACCACAGCATGTGTGAAAGTGATGTTGTTAATGGTTGTTGGCGTTGCAAGCCAACAATTTTACGGTAATTTTCCCCCCACACACACACATACGTGGAAAACTCCCTTTGAGTAAGTGTGAAAGTGTGTGTGTGTGTGTGTGTCTGGGTGTGCGTTAAAGAAGAATGCATTTAGGTTGTTAGTTCCCATCGTAACTAAAAGGCGCAGAGAATTCACATGATGATCGTTAGCAGTTGTTGTTGTTGTTGCTGCCACATTTTGGGGGCAGCCATGAATTGGTTTGGTAATTAAAACTACTCGCAACTGCAACACAAACAACAACAACAACAACTGTGACTGCAATTAACCGAGACAAAAGTCTCTGGAGAGTTCGTAACATGGAAGCGCGAGTTTCTCTACGCCTTGATTTTAATGTATCTTTTAGTTAGCTGAGATACATATTCTTCCTCTTCTTTTTCTTGCTAGTTGCCGTTTTTCAATTAAGTATTGCTTGTGAGAAATATGCAGCTACTCAATGGAGGTCGCTTCTCTCAATTATTCTCTCTTTCTCTCTCTCTACCTGCTTAGCATAAAACATTTCCATTGTCTTGCAACATGTGAACAGAAATTGTGTATATTTTAAAATTCTAGTAATTATATGAATTACAAGAGGGGGTTCCACATAAGAACTGGGTAAACACATTAGCCATGCCTATGAAATTCATCAAGAAAACTAATCATAATTTCAGCAAAGGGTTGCTCATTTGTGGCTAACAGAAAGAGTCCATTTTTTTTTTACTGGTTAGAAAGCTAAACCCAAATGAAAAGATGCAAGTATAGAAAAAGATAAATTTTTTTTTAAATATTTGTAGTCTGTTTAACTTATTTTCTTTATCACATTAAATTTAATTTTAAATTTTATATAACTTAATTTTATTATTATTTTCAGATTTTTTTTCTTAATTTGCGTGCAAAAAAAATATATGTCGACTGTTTTCAGTTAAATAAACTTAAGAATTTTGTGACGACCGATAAAAAATTAATTATATATATTATTCCATAAAAAATAAGTATGATATATATATTTTCTGTCGATAACGCTTAGCTAAACCATCGATTACTGGCGCCAGCTATAAGTTATTTAATAGAGTCATCGCACCCTTTGATTGATTTGTATGTTAATTTTCAAATGTGTCGCTTAAATTTTAAGAATCTATTTCTGCACATGTCTCTGGTATTTAAGAGAATTAACTTGAACATTACCATAAATCATAAAAACCTTAATTAAAACTTGAACCGGAACCGGTAAATAGAAATAGCAACAAAAATGCTAACAATCGAAAAAATCAACTCATTTACAGAGACTTTATGAGCCATAATTCTAATCTGTAATCGGTAAGCACTTTAAATAGCCAAACTGTGTCTCTCTCTCTCTCTCTCTGTAGTTCTGCACGTGAAACATTTCAAAATCTTAACGAGCCATAAAAAAACAAATATAAAAAAAAAATAAATAAATATTTAAAGAGATTTCAAACTTACCTTTCTATGGGAGACAACGAGCGGCGTGTGATGATTGTTGTTGTCAAAGGCTGTGAAAGAGACAAAAGAAAAGAAAGAAAAGAGACATAAAATTGCATGATTAAAAACAGTTGAAAATGGCAAAAAAAAAACGAGTATTTATCGATCAGGTTTATCGGTAATAATAATAAAGTTTTGTCGAGTTGAAATCTAATTAATAAAATTAATAAATAACTAAAGTGATAAACGATAACGAGCCGCTCGCAATTTAACTGTAAATTGTTGATTATTCCAATTGCATATATTACATTTGAAATATGCAAACAATTCCCCTCTCTCTCTCTTTCACTCTCCTTCCCTCCCTTTCTTTCGCCGAATGCGCTTTGCACTTCCGCACTTGATGGCCAAACCCCGAACTCGAACCCGAGCAGAAATTGTAACAAAAATAACTACAGAAAACTCGAAACGGGTTCAGCAATCATAAACATGTTGTGCAAACATACGGACTGAGGTGGGGTTGGAGTGCAGTTGGGTGTGAAGGGGTTTGTTGGCAGGGTGGGGCACCTGACATGACCAGCAGTATCATGGAAACACGTAAGAATGCTCAAAAAAAGAAAATGCTGAATTAGCTTATACCCTGTACACTAGCAACAAGGCACTTTTTAAATTCAAGAATATTCATTTAAAATATTTTTTTAACCCCTTACTTAAAAAAAAGTACTGCGTCTGTATAAACCCATAGATCTCTGAAACTTGGTATTTAGGCTCAAGTTTAAATTTTTTTTTTTGGATCGGACCACTTGATCATATAGAAATCATGTAGAAATTTAAAAATTGTTTTTGTTATATGAAATATCTTAACTAATCTAACAGAATGTGCATTAAAGTTGTTCTTATACATTCTGACCTAAGTTGGTTCACATTGGTCCACTATATCATATCGCTGCCATGGTAACGATCAGTCGAAAATCCAGTTTTAGACTACAATTTTTGTCTAGTTATAGAATCCTTTCAAATTAAAAAACGAACGATCGGTGCAAAAACTTGTTTAAGTATAAAATTTTTGTCTAGCTTTTAAATATCAGCTTTATAGAATCCTTTAAAATAAAAAAAATTTTCTGCCTGTAAAATACCCATTTAAGTTAATTCAAAAACTACAGGGTAAGAAAATTGTCAATGAGCCAGGTTCAATTGTATCATATGCAAGTAATATATTCGAAAATAAATACATATATAACTGTTATAACTCTATCCATAACACGCTTGGCATTTTGCTTAACAATTAAATGCAATTTTTTACAATAAAAAAAAATAATAATAATAAAAATAACCTGCACACATTTCGTTGACTCAGCAACTGATTTTGTCCAAGGTGCTCCGGTTGGATGGTTGGGTTGGTTTTTAGCTGGCGTGCTGACCGGCCGGCTTTTGATTACAGAGCGAGACACAACAAAGCCTCAGACTGACCACAGACCGGACGAACTCTACGGCTCGCCAAATTTCGTTTAAAGTTTATTAAGCGTGACTGACATTTGTGAATGGTTTGTGTAATTGCTACGCCCAAAAACTTTGCAATAAATAACTCAAATGACAACACAATTCACAAAAAAAAGTGCGGCTATCGTTATGTAGATACTTCTGTTCCTGTTCCTTGATCTACATTTTAGTGCTCATCAGCAGAAATTGCAAAAAAGAGTTATGGCATATTATAAAAAACCAATTTGAAATTTAACAACAGGTATATGTAAGAGGGAATAAACTTCTATATTATTTGACAAGTAACATTCAAAATTAATGTTAAAACAATATTTTAATTTGTTGTTTCTGAATTTTTAATTTTAATTATGAAAACTCGATATTTTTAAATGTTATCAAAATATAACAAACAAGTTTTATTCAATTTATGAAAATAAAATAAAAGATCTCACAACATTTTAAATACAATCCAAAAAAAGAAAACGTATCAACAAGTATTTTTGAACTTATATCTTAAAAAAGTTAGTACAGATACAGGTGAAAATGTATGAAGAAGCAAAATATTTTAAGACCATTTTAAATTCCTTTAACATTTAAAAAATTTGAGAAAGTTATTTGGACACTTCCACACAGGCAAGTACGTATTCTATAACACTTTATAAATATTTTTAATAAGTCAACAAGTTAAGGCGACCATAAAAAAATTATTTAATTTTAATTAATATGCATGATGTTTCCCATACGTTTCAGTTCATTTGCGTTATAGGTAACTAATCTAATAATATAATCGACACTCTATAATGCACTATAAAAGAAGTGGTTTTTTTGTAAGCCAATCTATTGTGAAACAATCTGTGCAACTCTTTAAAAGTAGCTGATAATGCCCTACGAGTGGGAGAAATTGTTAATACTACAGCTGTTAGTCCTGTTCATACAACCCTGGGCGGCAAACGGCGCTTGCTGTCCTCCGAGATTCAATAAATGTGATGACGGAACAATTTCAACCCCGTGTTGCGGAATACATCGGTGCAACATATTCTGCTGCACTTGCACTTGTCGCAAAAGTAAATCCAGAGCAGTGAAATCAAAACGACATAACACATATGATTGTCACAGGCATAAGCGGTAAATATTATTTTAATATCCATTTCATTGCATTTTAATTGTTTTAATTTTATAGAAAACATTCACATGCAGGTAGGCTAATGTTAGATGAAAATAATTATGGCAGGTAAATAATAATTTGAATTAATTTATTCATAAATTATTATTTTCAAAATATTATTCACATTCTTTGATTCTTGCAGAAAACATAATTTTTGGAATCCGTTCGATTTGGAATTTTAAATCAAAAATATTTGCATCTAAATTATTATATTTTTGTGACAACATTCTAATGCTGTAGAACAATTGTAGATAATGATGTTATTAATTTCTAATAAACTATCCATTAAATGGCCTTTTTAAAATAGAAATACCATCTGGAAACATCATAGGTCGTTCGATAAATGGAAAAAACAATTATGAATGTTAACTGTTGAAGTATATTAATTTTAATTAATATGTGTGATGTTTTAAATGCGTTTCAGTTAATTTGCATAATATGTAACAAATCTAATATTGTATTCGACACACTGAAATGCACTATAAAAGAAGCTGATTTTTTGTAAACCATTTTAATTTAAAATAATCTGTGATACACTTAAAAAATGTTTTAAATAAGTTTCAGTTCATTTGCATTGTAGTTAACTAATCTTATTGTCACAGGCATAAGTGGTAAATGGTAATCTTATCTTAATTAATCTATTCGATTTGTTATTTGAAATCCTTAATTATATGCATTTCAATTATTTTTTTGTTGTAGAACAGGAATATTACCTAGAAAATACACTAACCGTTTACTAAAAGAATAAACAATTATGAATGTTGAAAGTAAAAGTATTTTAATTTATATGTGTGATGTTTTAAATAGATTTAAATAAGCATTATATGCAATTTTATATTCGACACATTCAGGAGACTTAAACAGAAGATGAGCTACAAACCCACAGCATGATGTCATAATATGGATGTCAGTCACTTTCGCAGGAAATAAAGGTAGACAGGGTCAGAAAGAGATTCAAAGTCAAAGTCAAAGACGAGACTGACTCCTCGAGTTTGGCACACAATCATAATACAATATGCAATGGATGCTTTGAATGGGGAATGTGGCATGGAACATGTCATGACTTTATAATTAAATAAAAAAATATATTTTTCGGCCGTTCTGGCAGTTGGTTCCACTTAATAATTAATTGACATTTAGCAAAAGAATTTCCCATTTGACGCAAACTCGCAATAAACTGTCGACATTTGCGTACATTGAAATTTATTAATGCCTGATTTATGAGTCGGACGTTACGCTCAATCCCTGGGAATTGTTAGAGGAATTCGAGCGTTAGATTCAAAAGTTCATACAACTCTGAATGGATTAGTCACATGTGTGTGAAAAATTATAATACGCTGATGAATTTATTTGCAAATGGTTTGAATTTAATGATGGATCTGCGTGCCTAAAAAGCATCTGGCATACATTAAAAATAAAATAATTGAGACATTCACTAATTTCGTAAGTGAATTTTGTAGAAATTCCGTATAAATTTTATTTTGAATTTATTTTTTAACGGAAGATAGGCAAACTTCGATTTCAGTTAGTATTTACTGAACTTCAACTTCCACAAAAAGATTTTCTTCACTCTTTCATTATATTTTGCGCTTTCTATACTTGTTTACTTCTTTCAATTATCATATAAAAATTCTTATCAATAATGACTCATAAATGCGTCAATTTTATAATTTCTAATTGGTGATCAAGTGTGAAGCACGTATAATCATACATACACTTCTGACATATGGCTAGACTTTACTTTATATATAGAAATTGTTTTTGTATAAGTGTCAATTAAGATATCCCATAATTCCCCTAGTTTTTCATGTGTGTAAGCTTAATGAATGTAATGTATTAATAAACTTTTTTAATATAAAGATCATATGCAGCTAATAGTGAATCTCATTTTGTTATAATTCTTATATATATACTGGATCATGCATAAAATCTGTTATTATTATAAAAAATAAAGACAATTTCGTATATCAAAGCTTGCATATTGTTTACAGGGTATCTCATAGTCTTGCATCCTTAATTGTTCCTAGCTTAACAGTATTTTGCCAGAGTTTTAGACTTTGAACACTTGGCGAAATAGAAATATCGGCATGCATTAATGAATTGGCAAAGATAAGATTGCCATTGAGCGTTACGGGGACAACGGAACAACTTATATGTCTTTTAAAGTACAGGGAGCTGTGGAATTATTGGACAAGCCCAACAAACCTCAACAAGACTTGAAGAAAACAAAAAATAACGTCAATTGAGAAGAGAATAGTGAGAGGAGCTCAAATGGACGTCGAGGCGAAAACACTTTCCTTTAGGCCAAGCTGCCAAATCCAATTAATAATTATTATATTTAATAACAAGTTAATCTAAACAAAAAAAAATAAAACATTATTATGTGCATTTCACCCTACAGCAATCCCCCGCATTAAAGTTCAATAGACAAGTATAAACATTTTCATGCTTATCCGATGCTTTTTGCTCATTTTCGTAATAAAGTTTTATGCACTTCTTTTTTTTTTTTTGTTTTTGTTGTTGCTGTTTGACCAAGTGGCCTCATGGCAATTTACTTTCTAATGTCAGGAAAGTCATGTGCAAGTCAACTTTATATTTATATATATTTATTGTTAGAAAAAGCAAGCAAAAAAAAGCTTACTTTATTTTATTTTATTTAATGACTGAACCTTTTTTTACCCACGCTGATAAATAATGTCCATATCTATGCAAAGTTTTGCCAAAAAAAAAAGAAGAAGGAGGAACGAAGAAAGACAAAAGCAAAGATAAAGAAAGAGGCGTCAAAACGCCAAATCGTCGACGCATTAGAGAGATAATAATCATATTTTTTTTTGTTTTCAGTTTCACAGTTTTGCGGCTCCCCAAATAAAATAAAGTGAATCAACAAAGGCAAGAAATAAATGGCTAAAAGCTTGATAATTTACACCAATCCCAAGTCGATAACAGTGTGCAAGTTTTGCAACTGATGACACCTAATTAATTTTGAGTAGAAATTTACTATAATTTACATTACAACCATGAATTTTTTCCCTCCTTTGGGGAGTGACCTTTGGGCTTTTGCTTTACTTATGATTGACTTGACGGCGGCGTTTACTTTCAATTATAAATTAATTAATTATTTTTAATGATTCGCTCAATCGTTGGCTAATCATGAGGAAATGATAGATAGCTTAACAATCAAACTAATTATGTACGGTATTTCAAATACTCATTAAACTCATTTTAACAAACGAGTCGTACAGTTGTGTAAATTTAATAGAATTATTACAAGAGTTGAAGGAGAAAATGAAAGAAGAAATTGATGAAATATCAGTGCAGCTCACGCTAGTGACGAAAGCGTATCACAAAACTGTTAAGTACTTAAAATATGTTAACTCTTTCGCTGTTAAGTGACTGCTAAATAAATTCGAATTGAAGTAAAATTTCATAAAATATTTTTGTCAACGTATTCCAAAATTGCTGCATTTTCTATGTAGAAACTTAACATAATTTTGCCAATGAAAAGTAACTCATTTAAAACATTCTTTAAAATCGCAATGAATCTTTAATAGAACTTAACATGCAGCTAAAGTAGCAGATACAATTCTGTTAACATTATTTAAGCTATGTTATACACTTGTGTTATGTTAATGCAAGTTACTTAACACACTGTAGAGTATTTTGGGTATTTGGTTGCAAATCTCATTTGCACAACTTTCTTGTTTATTTATGTTTTGTTTTTTTTTTGACACAATTACAAGGCGACTGACAGAAAGAGGCGTGGCAATGGCAATGACAGTGGTAGTATGAGTTTAAATCAGTTAACAGACATTTGTAACTGAAACTCTCGCTTTCTACCAAGGTGGGGGCCTGTCAGACGACATCAACGCACCGCTGACTTGATGACTGTGGAATTAGACGACAACGACAACGACAGCGACAATAAAGATGCAGATGTTGCTGTGATCAGTGTTGCCAGTTTAGCTATTTATAGCTGGAGTTAGCTATTTTGTAAGTGCAATGCAGATGATTTCCATAAATTTACAAGCAAACAAAGAGATTGTATTTGAGGTTTTCGAATATTTTAAAACTGAATATTTGTATAAAATTAAATTGTACTTCTACCGCCACATTTGAACCAAATTTTTAAATTCAGAGATGCTCGAAAAATATGCATATTCGTTACCTTACTGCAGTATATGTTATAGAAAGTTACTCCGATTTCTTGAACGACCTTTCAGCCAATTGGAGACAAATTAGAAAATAAAATACATTTGTAGTCACAAGGTTTGCATATAAAAACTGACAATTACTAGCTAATTTTTAAAAAAGCACAATAAAATATTATTACAAAAACTTTTCAATTTTGTTCAAAACTTATATTAGCTATTTTTTTTTTTGTTATTCTTTTGATCATGCTAGTTTTAATAAATATTATCTTGAGGACTTCTCGATTAACAATTTTTATGCAATTTCTAGACACGTTTTGATGAAGCTATCTTTAATTATTGAAGCTATATCTAGCTACTTTTTGATGCAGCTATCACTGGTGAAATATTTTGAGAGAAATGTATAAGCATAATAAAATATTATTACCAATATTATAGGTAATTTTTGTTAGCATATGAGGTTATCTACTGTTTTTTTTTTAACTATTTATAGCTACTTTTAATCAAAATTAGCGATAAAACTTTTTGTCAGCACTGGCTGTGATGTTTGTGCGGTGGTGGGTGCTTTTTATAAGTATCTGTTATCAGAGGTGGCTGACTTACTGACTAAACGACCGACTGACTAAACTGAGCTGAGATTTAAATTCAAATTCAAGCTCACTTTGCTGCCTCTTTCACTTTGCATGCTGAAATTACAATATAAATTGTATATGCACAATATAAGAGTGTCTGTGTGTATACATACATATATTTATATACAGAAACAATCTTTAATCAGCATTTACGCTTTCATCTTTCACATTTTTCAAAGTGAAAAATAACAACAACATCTACAACTAGCTGAACAACCCGAACAGCAACAACAACTATGAATCTGAGCAACCTGTTCATGTTGTTGTCGTTGTAGAGCCGCTGCTGCTGCTTAAAATATTTTAATTTCTTTAGTAAATTTACATAGTTGGCATATTTGATGAATTTTTTTTCAAATTTGCCTTTGTCAATTTGTCTATTTTGTTCGATTTAATTTGTTGGACTCAACATTAATTTCTTTTCATTCGACAAAAGACGAAAGCAAAAGTGACATTTGGATCAGTAGAAGACGCCACTTTTTATTATTATCACCATAGGGTATATCCACATTGATTACGCAACTCAATAATGAAGCCTACGAGCTGAAGAATGGAAATGATCTTGCGCCTTTTTTTAAATATTTTGATTGACACACAAAAATTGTCAGACTGTGGTTACACATTTGTTTGAAAACATGAAAATAATAAAAAAAAATGCAAGACGCATATGTCTATTATTATGTTAATAATATAAGTATATCTCAATGCAATAAGTTTATTATATGGGGATTAATTTGATGGCTGGGAAAATGGTTGTTGAACAACTAAACTTTTATAAAGTGTTTATTTCATCAGTTAAGTCGAGTATCTCAGTGTTGACATATCACAGACGAATCCACAAAAAACTAAGTATCTTTGGAGTCTAAAATATCATAATCAAATTTTACATCATATAAGTTTTTTAGAAAAAAATTTTATAAAGTACCTTAATGGATGCTTCGAAAATGCAATTTTATATAAATAACATAGCTTTAATAAGGACTAAAAAAGCAAAGCATAGTATTACAGATCTTGGAGATCTGAGATTATTAATTGCATGTCTAGATAAAATATATAAATTAAACAAATTATAAACAATTTGATATCGGCATTACCACCTCACACGAATTGCGATTTGTTTTGTGTAAAAGTAACAAAAAAACAAAAAGTATACAAATTAAAAGAAAACGTAGTAAAGACGGAAAAAGCATATATTAAAAAACTTCACTTAAAATTCATTTAAATCACGAAGATCTGCACAATGAAAATAATCTTTTTTTTCAGCCTTTTCTTATTTTTTTTTATAGGTATATACATTTTTATTTCATTGTGATTTATTTTAGATTTACCCTTTTCTTTACTTCTCCTGTTAATCCCAATTAACCCAACCTACAACACTTCCTCAAATAAACGAAAATCACTGAAGAGCCCCAATAGATAAACCATCGACCTATCAATCCAAAATACACAACGTTTATATTTAAAACAATAATCAAGTATTACGAGCGACAAATGTCGTAAATGTTTTCAATGTATTCGACACAGTTAATCGCAAAATTATTCCCATATAGTCGCAGTACTTAGCCTATAAACTTCTGGAACGATAAGATAGGAATGGAAGTCGAAGTCGTCGCATTTCTCGTAAGGCCTTTTTGCCATTTGTGGTTTCGATTGTGTTCAATTGCATCAAAATGTATTTATAATTTATAACGCTATAAAAAAAATGACAAAACCTTGGGCTTTGTTGGCATCTTAAAAGCGAAGAGTCTTACTTTCAGGGTCACACAGCTTGCCACTTGAAACACCCCACACACACTCCAATTTACAAACACACATACTTGCTACAAGTGTCATCGAACAATAGAGCTAGAAATACCCCATCCGAAAACAATATCGGGATTATCATATGATTTATGTGCGAGAGACGCACTTTCAAAATCATATAATCGAAAAAAAAAACTGCACAACAAATTTTCCGCTTGCATTTGAAAGTCTGTCAAGAAAGTTTTTATTTTGAGAGTGTATGACGAGCAGATACCCTACAATTGGTTATAAATAATATGAACAAAACTTTTAGTTATAACTTTTGTATTTGTTAAGCAATCATTATGAAATTTGGGACTTGCTTAAATGGACTATTTATATATAATAGTACCAAAGTAAAGTCGGTAGCTTTAAATTTATACGATTATATGTGATTTTAAAAGAACAAGAGAAAGCAAATAAATGTCAGACGATTTATACCTAATAGAATGTCACTTTCTGCTGCTTCTTAAATTACTATCTAAAAATTATCCTGACGAAGTCTTACAGACTAATCAACTCAAACGGTAAGATCCCGAAGGCTGAAATTTTGACACGACATAGCCAAGACCAATTTATCGTATAATGAGATGGCGTAAAATCTCAAGCTCAAGTCGATTGCCTAAATATATTTTATGTCATTTAAATGATAACAATTGGTAACAAATATCGGACAGACAGATTTGTGTATAACTTGCTGCTGCGTGTAATATTTCTATTATAATTATGAATCCCCTTATTAGATAAGCCAACAGGGTATACATAAAAAGAGTTTCCAAATGCAGTTGACTATGGGCAAGTGGGTCGGGGGGCCTGGCACAGACTGCACAGGTGGACAAGTTTGGTGACGCCACAAATACATTTATTTTAAATATAAACAAATTATATAACTTATACATATGCCACAAAATTATTATATTAATTTTTGAGACTCTTTTAAACTAGACCAACAATAGCAACACATCAGGTGGAAAATGCTTGAGGTGAGGTTTCCAACGAGCCACAACAAAAATAAATTATTACACCAAGTCCATAATAAAATGCATCTTATGTGGGTTTTACTGTGGCGACAACTGACCTGGTCGTTGATCAAAATGCTACCTAATCTCATCTGGGCCTTGAATTTTTGGTTAACACAACTCTAAAATTCCCGGAACAACTCACAACTGACAACTAAAAATTGTTACCGAAACATAAAACTGAATACTAAATACTACAAATATATTGTGAAATGAATTAGCTTGGACAATGGCTTTGATTTCAGTTAACTGGGTAAATTGATCAGTCAACATACCTGGAAGCAATCAGCGTAAAGTTATCTATAATTAAGAATAAGGTAGTACTGAAATTTTATTTACATACTTTTTTGCGTCTATTTTGATTTAAAAATTCAAATTTCTTTATCGCTGTTTATTTCTTCCATTCTTAAAAAAATTTAAAGATCTAATATCTAAAAAAATGTTAATACTATATTTCTAAGATTCAGAAATTTGTATGCTGAATCATAATTCATACTTTGATCATGATAAAAATCGAAGCTAATAATTATTTGAAAGACTCTGCAGTTTATTGACTGAAAATATGCTATTTAAACTGTTTTCAATAAATGTAGGCAAAAGTTTAACAACATTTTTATACTTGGAATTAATTTTTTCTTTTCGTTTAAAATTAAAATAATTTTTCGAAATGCCACTTATGAATCCCTTTAGAAAATGTCCACTGAAGCCCATTCTGGCATTAAGCCCAACAAAACTGTACTACCAATAACCTGCAAATAATGTGGCCCATTTGTTAGCCCAGTTTTATTGCCACAGCTGTCCACAGTAAAAATTTATTACACAAAAAAAAGGGGGTAAAAAATGTACTCCAATTTGTTGCAAAGTTCAGGTAATAGTTTCGTTATAATATTGTTGAATTTTTCTAGTTAACGTTTTGTTTGTTGTAATCTTAAGTGTAATTATTTAAACATTAAACCAGTTGAGCGACGAGCTCAGGCAATGCAAGAGTTAACTTTTTACTATACATATATTTTTAGATATTTTTTTTTTTGCTTTTTGGGAGAAAACCAGAAAGTCAAAGAGATGGAAAATGAAATATCATCGCCCGATTTGTCGATGTACATGATGGATTTTTCCGCCCATTTTATTTACAGATCTTTCTAACCAAAATAATGAGTAAGGGTTTTTTTCTGTCTTTTCTATCAGTGGCAAGTCAAAGAAGCTAAATAACCTGCTTTCTTTTAGCTATTGTAAGCTCTATTACGTTTTTTTTTGGTGAAACTCTGTTTAATGGATACAATTTGTTAGAACGCTTAATTTTTCATTTCTTCTTTATAATTTTTATGGTCCAGAAAGGCGGAAGAGCGAACATTTTCAAACGGAAACTCAACGAAAGCAATCAACAGCTGATGAAGGTAGAAACAGGGAAAGAGAGGGAGAAAGAGAGGGAGAAAAAACTGTCAGAGAACCTACGACAACAAAATTTTAGGGGGAAACAAACAGTGCGCATGCCACATGACCTTCAGTGAATTGCAGGGTGTTGGAGTGGGCAGGGATTGGGGAAAGGTTCAACCCCATTTTTGTGGCATCCACTTTCACTATGCAACCGAAAGCACATTTCTAATTTCGCTGAGCGCCTGCTGAAAAACGTAATGGCGAGTTTGTGTGTTGACAGATTCGAGCGCCAAAATGTTAAATGGCGCTTTTGGGCCCAGTTAGTTACTCCCACACAAAACAGTTGGCTAATAAATGCTGCGCGCCTAATCGAGGCGCCAGCGGATGCGGCGACGTGACGGCGCCGTCGACGTCGTTTGATGTTGCACTTTGGACACGGCCAAAACAGCAGGTGACTACATTTTATTATGTCTTCAGAGGCACCCAGACAGCAGACGGACACTGGAGAGGGGTGAAGAGGGGTAGCTGAAAGACTACACAGAGAAAAATTAAATGTAAATCTCTCTACTACACTTTAAAATATAGAACAAATTGTACGCTTTAACATTTTAAACAAAATTCTTAGTTTAATTAAAAAAAAAAACCATAAAATTCTTTGATTTAAGGTTGAATAAAAACATAAAAAATGATAATTTAAAATATATTGAAAATATAATATTGATTTGTAACGTTCAATTATATATGGCATCATTTAATATGAACATGATCGTTAAATATGGTTTTTAGTTATATCAAAAAGTTTTACGGTTGATTTTTAAATGAATAATGGAATATTTAAAAAAAAACCCAATAATTCTTTGATTTGAAGGTAAATAAATATCATAAAAAATATAAAACCGTTTTAATTTGGTAACAAAATGATCAAGTTATGCAAATTCTTAAAATAAATAGAATTTAACGTTTTATTACATATGAAGTTAATCAATTTGAATTGTATTTCACTTTGGTTTTAACTTTAACTTTGACCTTTAATTATGTTTAAGTGGAATCAAAAAGTTTTATAGTTATTTTTTGTATGAATTATGGAAATTCAAAAATATTTAAAAAATGTTAGCTATTCTTTTTTTGCAGTGTAGTGGTTGGCGACACACAATCAATGATTCGCTGCGCCAAACGACGCGGCTGTTAGAAGTTGATAGAAGCAAACTGTTCAATTTTACTCTTATTTCATCTCGAGGGGAGTTGAAGAAAAGTGGGCGGGTCGGAAGCTGTCGGCAAGTTCAAAGTGAATGAATAATGGAAACTGCTCTGCCCAGTTTCAACGTCGTGTTGAAGCTGTTGAACCTGTTGCCCCAAAAAAACTAATAAAACAAAGAAAATAAAAGGTGCTAAAAGACTCGCAACTAATGGTCGAAAATCAGACAGAACCAGACATGGATCAAGGTGATTTACCTTCCTACGACTATTATCTGCCTTTGACTGATTCCGTCTGCTGAAATTAGTGGTAATTAAAGTGTTACAAGGTGTTGTCTATTTGCCCCGAAGAAAGCTAAAAGACAAGAAGACGAAAGAAAGAAAAACCAAAGTTAAACGTTGTTCGCTGAACGAATTGAAGAACAAGTGAATTAGCGATAAGCTACAAGTTCTTAATAGATGATAAACAACTTCATTTAAGGTTTAATTTGTAAGAAAAACATATTGATATGCTTAATACTTTAACAAAATTAAATATGTAAGCATTTTTTAAGCAATTTTTATGGGAAAAAACAAAAAAACAAGAATTCAATAAAATACTTTCTATGTTTTCAGTTGATTTTTCAAATATACAATGTGAAAAATTAGGAAAAGCTTCCGGAAAAAAGATTATAAAGTAGATATTTTAAAATAAATTAATATAAGCTTTATATTAATAGGAAATATGTATGGTAAATTGGGTATTATATTTTTAAAAATTACCAAGCATTTTTCATAAATTCTTTACAATCTTAAAAAAGACCAATTTAAAAAAGTTTCAAGGTTTTCCGGCTGTATACGGAAACATTGAAATAACCCCACCAATTACAACATTATTACAACAAAATTAATTCCCCATATTAAGCCGATGTTTGTTCAACTTCCTCTTTGGGATGCCCAAAGCAAAAGGCCAAGTTAATAGCAAATGGAAGCTAATTAGCCCTTTATGCTGCTCATAAACTGGCCTCAGCTATTTTAGGCCATATAAAGAGACTAGAGTAGTTCCAAGTAATTGCAGATCGAACACCATTTGAATGCAACAGAATGCTGAAAATACCAAAATAGGTGGAGGACAGTCTAAAAATTCAACACGTGAGAAGAACGCGCCTAGAAGAATGTCAAGATTGAAATTAGTAGGATGTGAAGATGTAAAGATCTCTTTTCAATTAACACAGCTTATCTAAAAGCCTATAGATTACAACAATCTGTGTTTTGACAGTTCTGTCGATGATTAAACAATTAGCAGCTGAAAGAAAGAATCTACAAGACACGTTCTGAAGCTTAAAAAAAAAATAAAATAAAAGATACCTCATACCCTCATCAATTACAACAAAAAAGAGCTGAAAGAAAGTGAAAAATAGAGTTGATAGACAAATAGATGCGTTATATGGATGGATGGCATAGTATATATGTATCTATTAGGGTGCCTCGATTTGTGTGGGGCAAAAAAAAATTGAGCAATGGTAACCCAAGTTTGTAATCTACGGTCAATTTTAAGATGTTTTCACCAAGAAATTATAGTTCTACAAATAATTATGGGTATCCAATTTTGTGTTGTAAAATGCATTTATTTTTCATTGTTAGCATGTTATTATTAGCATATCATTCGTGTTTTTAGTATAATATTGACAAGATTGGTATCAAAACTCTTGTTAGAGGCAGAACCTTCAAATTTTGATAGAATCAAAGAATCAATTGTCCCTAAAACATATTTTTCGGCCATGCAAGGACTATAAACACAAAGTTTTCAACTCAAAAAGCGGTTTCCTGGTGAAACCTTTTTTGAATTGAACGTACATTACGAATTTGGGCTACCATTTTTTGTGAAAAAAAATCGATGCACCCTAGTATCTACGGACTGCATTGGGCCTCTCCATGGGAGTCACAGTTTACACTTTCCCAAGACACAGACAGACACGCAATCAGAGACAGAGACAGCGAAAAGAAGAGAAGAAAAACCTCAATCAAAGCTGACTCTGTGCATAACTTAAAAGCGTAGGTCATCAGTGTTGTATGTATTATATCTTTTTCTTTGTAGTGTTGTGTGGGATGTTGGTTTTGGGAAAGTGGACGATGCCAATGCCAAGATGGATTGGATTGCCTTGAATGGAATTGAATACGGAAACGCACATCAGAAAGAAAGAAGTTAACTGTCGCTTATTAAGTGAAAATGAAAGCGTTTGCCGAAAAACCACTCGAGACCCTCTTCAGAAAAATACCAAAAACAGAAAAAAAAAACAAAAAACAAATCTCAACCGGTTTTCCGGCCCATCTAACTAGCAACTACCATCTTAGCCACAATCTTACTGGCCAACACGCTAACCAGCTCAATTTTCATAGTCCAAGCATAGCTAAATTGTGCTCTAGGTCTACAGAGCTACGGTAATTTTTCTGCCTTCTGACCTCCAACAACTTTTTTGTAGAAAACTCCCAAAAATAGAAAAAAAAAACCTGCGAATTGCGCGAACTGAAAACTGCTTTTATTTTTAGCTGTAACTCTATTGTTTATAAAAGACTTATTTAAGTAAGTAATTCTTATGTGATTTTTGGAGATTTTCGGGCTTTTCAGTATCCAAAGAACGAGTTCTTATTGAGTCTTAAACTGGATTATTTGCAGTTTAAGGTAATAGAAAAAGAATTGGAAGTTTTTAAATTATACACCTTCATTGAATAACGTTTGAACAAGAAATTTTTAAAGTCTTAAACACTTGACCAGTTGTACTTTAAAATAAAAATACTATTGAATTTTATATTCACAAAGTACAATTTATATATATCAGTCTTTTAGATTTGGGAAAATCTCGAATATTATTTCTAGTAAAAAAAAAACTTATTTTGCTAGTCTAGAGAAATATTTTTCTGTTTTTTTAGTTCTTCACCAACTATTTTTCATAAATCTAAATTGAATATAGTTTTATCATTCTTAAGTTAAATTTTCATAACTTCATCTTTAGGACTTGTCCTTCTTTAAGAAATTTTTTTTTTAATTTAAGAGTTATTTACGTAATCGCTTTAACAAAGTATTTTCCCTAAATACTTTACAAAAATTAATTTTGAATAGTGAAAAAATCCTAATCTTAAATGTATACTAACCAGACTTTGAATTTCGTCACATTTCTTACATTTCGCTCTGCAGAAACAGATAAATAATCAAAGAAATATTTTGTTTAAGTCGCCAACTTATTTCGCACAGTGTAGAAAATGAATATTACAAGAAATAATTTTTTAAAGCCACCAGCTTATTTCTCACAGTGTTGAAAATTAATTTTCCGCTAAGCACTTCTAGTAAAAATACCCAGATTATTTCTCACAGTGTAGAAAATTATCAACTCACCTCGATTGATGACGACGCTGCTGTCGCCGCTACTGCTGCTGGCGCTGACGTTAAGTTGCTGCCGTTGCTGCTGCGATGAACAGTTCTCTTCCTTTTGCAGCTGATTCTGTTGCTGCTGTTGTTTTTGTTGTTGTTGCCGCTGCTTACCGGAGAAATGAACGCTGCCATCGCGATGCAAATGAAGTTCAAATTGTGTTGGCAACTCGGTTTCATATTCATCGCTGGGACGACAATGATGCGCCTTAATGGCCACCTTGTGATAGAGCGAGATGAACTGATAGACAAGTGCCCAGGCTTGATCCTCGGATAACGGTGCTTTGAATGAATCCAATATATTATCCAATTTGACGCATTCATCCGACGATGAGCATTTGTAAAAAGCCTGCAGCAACAGCTGATGCGCGTTGCCAACGTTGCTGATGTCATTCGAGAGCGAGCTGCCAGCCATTTGCTGTTGCTGCAATTCGTTAAGTGCGTGTGTGTGTGCGTGAGTGTGTGTATGGTTGTGTGCGTGTGCGTCGCCATTGGCGCTGTCCGGTGAGGTGGATAGAAAATCCTCCTCAGTTTCAATTCCACTTCCACCTCCACCACCACGCCTTTTGGCCGTGGCCTTGGGCGTTGTTGTTATTGTGGTGGCTGTCATAGCTACGTCGACGTCGGCAGCGACAGCGGCGCCAGCTTCAGCGTCCCTCGTCAGGCTGTTGTCCAATTGCAGTTCCGTCATTCTGCTGTTATTCCTCTGTTATTCTTCCCTTATTGTGTCTTTTGCGAAACAACAAACATCTCAACATGTATAAAAAAAAATTGTTATTTGTTTGTATTATTTTCAACTTGCAATTTAAACTTTATATGTATTTCTTGTTGCTGCTGCTATTATTGTTATTATTATTTTTTCTTGTGTATTTTTTTAGACAATTTTTTCACACACACACACACTCATGTATTTGGCTAATAATTCTAACGTTAAACACAAATTAGAACAAAAAACTAAACTTGACACACAGATAACACAAAAAACACTAAGCACAAATTTTTATTTTGCGGTACTTTTTTTTATTTTTTCTCTTGCTTTTTTGCTATTTTTTTCGGTCGTCACGTTTAATGCACTTGTCGCTTTGCCGTTATGTTTTGCGCGCTCTTCCTTTAATTGCTCTCTCGCTCTCTCTTGCTGCTTTTTGCTATGCTCCTTTGGGCGCCTTTAACATTTGCATTTTCACAACACTCACCAAATGGCGAAAGGGGGGAGTGAAGAGAGTTTCTTTCTCTTTTTGCTCTCTCGCTCTCTCACGCAGTGCTAAACAAAATCACGCGCGAGCTTTGATTAGAACACAAATCAAATTAAATTCAATTAAATAAAATTTTTACGTTTTTATTTTGTTTTGGTTTGTTGAACATTGACATCAAACTGTTAAGAGCAGATAATTTGCACACATTTTTTATCAACGCGCTATTAATTAATTTTCGGGATTAATTTTTAGTTACGAATTCGTCTTTCGTCTTTAATTTTTCAAAGAACGCCGCGCACGCACGTCCGATCGTCATGAAAGTTAAACGCAGAATAACAGCTGCCCGCTTAACAGCAACTGCACAGCGCCTAACTTAACATGTAGCGGCTTAACATGACTCTGGGCAGTTATGTTAAATTGCCGCTAAACATGCGCTGCTTAAAGCAAAGCAACTAAATGACAATAGGTGGCGAAGAAATTAAAATTGAATAGAGCAGGCGGTTAATAAACTGTTAAACTATTTCATTTTATAAACTCAGTTATATATTCAATAGAAAAATTAAGAAATGCATACTGCTGCAGATGCAGCTGCTGTTAGCTTAACAGCGACACCCTCGCGTACATAACAGTTCGAGAGCAACAGTTGTGAGAGACACAGCTGTTTCGTTAAGCGGCTGCTTTCTCTCTCTCTCTCTCTCACTCTGCCGCTCTGCCTCTCTCTTTGCATTTTTTATTTTGATTCCGGTTTTTCGCTGTGTTTGCTGCCTCTGATAAGCATATGAAGCTTCTTGTCCGAACTTTGTGTTGTTTTTGCTTGTGCTTTTTTTTTTCGGCAAATCAAAATGAAATGTAGGCAACATAAACGCAGATTTCACATGCCTATGTTAATGTTATTTGGTGAACCTCAGGTGCAATTTGAAGCAATTATGTTAAGGTCAAGTCGTGTTGAATTGCGTTGTGCTGCTTTTTGCCAAGATGTTATTGGAATTGTGTACTTCTTGACGCGGGGTCATCAACTTGGTCAACATTAGATGGCTAAAATATTGGCTAACAAAGACCACAAGTTGGCGGAAATGCTCTATTGAATTATGAGCATAATTTAAAACTCTGCTAATTACAACGCTTTGCGAATTCGGTGCTAAGGGTCCCCCCTTTGGATTTTTGAAAATTGAAAATTTTAAATATCAAGTTTACACCTTTAGTCAACTCCTTATATCATATTATTATACCTTATTTGTATAAAACAACACTCTAAAATTGATTCTAAGAAGCTTAGTTTTTTTTGTAAAAAATCATGTCAAATTTAACAAAAATTTTGACTTGTTAAGTTGCTAGGTCAAAGGTCTGACTAACTTCAAACCGTCATAACTTTGACAAAACTGAACTGATTTTTAAGCGGAATGCTATTATGATCATGGTTTGGCCTCTAAATTCATTCTGCATTCAAATTTGATTAAGTTTAAGAAAAAAATAGTTTCCAACGTAATTTTCAAGAGTTTTAAGCATCAGCTGAAAATGCTTATCAGATTTAACGATTTAATAAGCCATAAGTACAGCCGAATGCTGTTGACCAAGTTATGATATATGAGCCGTAAATTGTAACTTAATATTATGTTGCTGTTGTTGTTTTTGTTGCTGTTGCAGTAGCTGACAGATTTGCATACAATATTATTACAGCATCTGCAACTTTTAACGACTCTGCATTAATTAAATTTCACCCATACGCAATTTTTATATTAATTGGCAACAACTGCAGAAGTTGCAATTCCACTCAAAATAAAATTCCAGCGATCAGTGCTGGTTTTAATCGCCCACGTAATCGTTATCGGCCATCGAATGGCCATAAAAAGTGTGTCCCCCCCTAAGATGACATCATTTTAAGCAGCAGATGCGCCAAATCGTTAATTAACTCGTTAATGAACATTGCAAGGAAAAGAAGGACCGTGGAGATTTTAATTTGTAGACCCCGTATTAAAAAAAAAAGTACTGGAGTCTATTTAGTTTGATTCAAAAACAGGCAGAAGAAGGCATGGCAAACCCTATTAAGTATATAGATTCTTGATCAGCATCAATAGCCGAATTGATTTAGCAATGTCCGTCTGTTCTGACGTCCTGATCTCAGAGACTATAAGAGCTAGAGTCACTAGACTTGGTGTGTAGGTTCATCTATACAGCAGGCAAATGAAGTTTTTTTTTGGATCGGACAACTATATTATATAGCTGCCATAGGACCGATCAGTCAAACATTAAGTTTTAGTATAAAAACATTTTTTTTTTTAAGATATCGTAACCAAAATGATAGAATATGACCAAAATTTGTTAAGACCCGTCCAATAAATTGTATAGCTGCCATACGACCGTTCAGTCGAAAATCAAGTCTTAGTATGAACAAATATTTTGATTTTTAAGATATCTTAACCAAATTGATAGAGTATGCATTTATGTCAGTCTTATAAATCTTGCCCAAAGTTGGTTCAAATTCGTCCATTATATCATATAGCTGCCATAGGACCGATCTGGCGAAAATCAAGTTTTTAGTATGGAAAACTTTTTTTAAGATATCTTAGCTAAACTAATAGAGTATGCATTTAAGTTAGTTTTATACAGTCGAGTAAACTAAATAGATTAATAATTTTTAACATTCTTAGCTTTTGCCATAGGAAGTACGGCAACTCTGACAGTGGTTTAATAAAAAAAAATAAAAAAGTAACATATTTTTAATTAAAAAATTTTTTTTATTTTTTTATGTTAAATTTTAAATTAATATTAGTAATAATTAATATTTGTTCTTTTTAATGCAATTTTATTTCCATCTTTTGCCCAAATCAAACCCTCCAACGATGCCAACAACTTAAAATACTAGTCATCAATTTGGAGGCGAATTCAACAGCCGCCAGAGGCGAACTTCAACCCACAATAATAATATTTTAGACGCCTTTGTTCTTCGGACCAACTGTAAGTGGAGCTTGGAACTCGACTTGGAATGAATCATTCATAGCACTCAGACTCGTAAACTCAAACAGCCAAAGTCACAAATATGCTAAGTAAATGAGCCAAAACTATATGAGTGCCCTACAAAATCAGAGCATATGCACAACTTAAAGAATTATGTTAAAATTTTATAACAAAATTTTTAAATCAGGTCTTGAAAGGATTATAGTGTTAGGAAAAGTATAACCAAGTAGATACCTTGATTTGCCTGACATTATAATAAGTCTATATTCAAAATTTGGTGCTTTTACTCGTATATGTGTATTTTACAAAAAATAACAATATATTTTTTTTTAGTTTTCTACAAAAAATAATCAACATGAATGCACTCAAATAAATGCTTCGATAATATAAATGAGCTAACAATTGTAATTAATGTCAAATTAACATTTACCGATTATGCCAGTGGCAATTATATTTTTTATGCCTTGATCTCATTTTCACTTCTTTGCAACAGAACAGCAGGACTAATAGATATACTATCATCAATATTTGCAATTTGTTAGACATTATTAATATTTTTTAAGTGTATCACAGATTGTTCAAATTAAAATGGTTTAAGCATAAATCAGCTTATTTTATAGTGAATTTCAGCATGTTTAATATATTTTAAATTAGTAACATATTATGCAAATTAGCTGAAACGTATTTAAAACATCACACATATTAAATAAAATTAAAATTCTTCAACAGTTAACATTAATAATGGTTTATCCAGATGATATTTCTCTTTTTAAAATGGCCATTTAATGGATAATTTATTACAAATTATTAACATCATTATCTTCAATTGTTCTACAGCATTAGAATGTTGCCTATCAAAAAATAAAATAGCTTAAATGTAAATAATTTACATTTCAAATGACAAATCGAATGAAATAATTTATATTTAATTAATATTTACCACTTATGCCTGTAACAATCACATTTGTTATGCCTGAAAAATAAAATAAATTGTTTAGAAGAAATTGCAATTAGTTCTTCCGCAACACGGGATTGCGACTGTCGGTCCGTCATTCCGACATCTTCTTGACGGACGGCAACAGTCGCCTTTTGCCTCCCAGAATTACATCAACAGGATTAACAACTGTAGTATTAACAATATTTGGCACTTGTATGTCATTATTAGTTACTTTTTAAGATTTGCACAGATTGTTTCACAATAGAATAGCTTGAAGAAAGACAATAAATATAAATTACATTGTGTTCAATGTATTTTTAGATTAGTTAACTATAATGCAAGTAAACTGAAACTTATTAAAAACAGCGTAAATATTATTTAACTTTCAGCTTTAAACCAAGCAACTTATGCGTGTTAGTTGTACTTCTCAAAAAACTTCATAATTCCCTGGAGCTAACGAGATGTTTTCTATAAAAATTAATCTGTTTAAATGCCTATAAATTAAGACTTCAAATAACAAATTGAACATAATTTAAATCACATATGTTATGCCCTAATAACTCTTTACTCAACATTACACAATTACAAAAACTTCTTTAATAAAAAATAACAGTGTGTTGAATACATTATAAAATAATTAACTATAATGAAAATAAACTGAAACTTATATTAAAATTACATTTTATATACAATTCTATACAAGTTAGTACATTTCCAAGACTTACTCTGGAAGGCAGTTCTTAAATATCCGGAGCACCCTGTAATGTTTTCTACAAAAACAAATTCAAGTAATTATAATAATTGTAATCATCTTTTTAACAAAAATAATGCAATTTTAATGCATCAAGTAACAAATCGAATAAAATAGTTTATACTAAATTAATATTTACCTCTAAGAACTACCACCATTAATTTTCGAACCACCATACTAAAATAAAACAATATAAGTGCAACTAAGGAAAGATTTAAAGATTTGAAGAAACCAACCGTAACGAGGTTTTTCCCGACATTCGCAATTGCAGCAGAATATATTACACTGATCTACTCCGCAACACGGGGTTGGATGTGACCAATCGTCACACAGATTCTTCGTCGCACGGCAACAGTCGCCTTTTACCTTCCAAGATTTCATTAGCAGGATTAATAGCTGAAGTACCAAAAATAATTGACACTTGTTAGACATTATTAGCTACTTCTGAGAATTTGCACAAAATGTTTTACAACAGAATAGCTTATTTTATAGTGTATTACAGTGTATCGAATATTTTATGAAATTAGTCACACATTATGCCAATTAACTGAAACTCATTTTAAACATCACACATATTATTTAAAATTAGAATTATTATGTTATTTCAAATAGCCTTGACTGCAATCTAATAATTTTCTACAAAAAGCAAAGCAATTAGATCAAAAATATAAATTATTGGATAATTATTTACAAATTATTGTCTACCTAAAATGCTTGTTATAATTATCTTTATCTAACATTATCCTACAATAGCTGAAAATTTCTCTACAAAGTTCAACCAATTAAAATGAATCTACATAAAGTTTTGCAGATAATCCGTTCTTTGTGGTAATTAACTTTATCTGTTAGTATTATCTATTATCTCACTTAATCGCAGCAAGATTGGCCAAGTAGAACGGCAGTAATAGCTAACAAAAGTCAATAAAAATTATAGCAATTCAAGCATCCAAAAGTATGCTGTAGTTTTTATTAAGTAGTTTTTTCCTTAAAGTATTTTATTATCAGCGATTTTGGTTGGCTTTCGGTTCGGTATTTTTGGAACACACCTGTATATATTGAAATAATTAACGGGAATTTCCTTTCCGACAAGTTTTTCTTATTATTTTAATGCTATGAACGACATGTGCAATTGCAGCAGAATATGTTGCACTGACGATATCCGCAACACGGTGTTCCCATTGTTCCGTCTTCACATTTGCTGTCGTAATCCGCATTGCAACAATCGCCTTTGACCTCCAAGGATTGAATCAGCAGTATTAAAAGCTGAAGTATTAAAAATATTTGCCATTTGAGTGACATTTTTAATACTTCTTAAGATATGCAAAAACTTTCCCGTAATAAAATGGTTACCAAAAAAATACATTTCTTTTATAGGGCATTAGAGTGTGGCGAATATTAATTTAAATTAGTCACGCGTTATGCAGATAAACTGAAACTTATTTAAAACATCACACATATTAATTAAAATTATAATTCGTATGGTATTCCGAATACCCTTGACTTTAACGTAATAATTATTTTTTTCTAACATAATCCTACAATAGCTGAAAACTTCTCTACAAAATTCAATCAATTCAAATGCATGTAAATAAAGTTTAAAAAACAACTCGAATATAATTTCTGTAATAAATTTTCTTATTATTTTAATGCTATGTGCGACATTTGCAATTGCAACAGAATATGTTGCATTTGTTTATTCCGCAACACGGGGTTCCCATTGTATTGTCTGCACACAATTTGTTCTTTATACGTTGGCAGCAATCGCCTTTTGCCTGCCAGGATTGCATCAGCAGGACTAATATTAATATTAAAAATATTAACCACTTGTATAACATTATTAAATGGTCAAGATACTTTTCAAGGTCTTCAAAAAAATCAACTTCTTTTATAGTGCATTACAGTGTGTCGAATATATTATTTAATTAGTCCCACATTATGCAAATAAACTGAAACTTATTTAGAACATCACACATATTAATAAAAATTAACATTATTTAAAGAGCTTAAATATCTGAGAGCGGGTCTTTGGTTATCCGAATAATTTTGACGATAACCTAATGTTTTCTACTAAATCAAAGCAATTTAAATACATATATAGAAAATATTAATTAATGCAAAGGTATTACTTTTATATTTATTTATTTATTATATAAATTTCTATTGCTACATTTTTCAGTATTCTGTCAGTTCTTTTATACAAATTGATAAACTTAGAATAATAGTGAGGACATTAAAAGTATTAAATCAGTAAAAAAAAATTGAATTTGGCTATAATTCGATATTATTTATAACGAGTGTCTGTCTTAAATATATTTTTTAAAATTTTTGTTTTTTAATTATTTTATGGTTTTACCTTTTACAGTGTATAATTAAAAAATATTATTTACATTTAATGCCTTTAATTACACTGGGCAACAAGTTTGAACTTTTTGACTATAACACGAACCAAACCCACTTTTTTATAGATATGCGTCCCATATGATGAAAACTATTTTCTTTTTTCTACAATGAGATTTTTTTTTCGAAATTTTTAAATATTTGGCATATTTTTCGTATTTTTTTTAAGGGGTGCACTTACATTTGTCATCATTACTCGAGAACGCCAAAACCGAATTTCAAAAGCTTTATATTTCCTGAAAGCTAGTGAATATAACTCTTATTCACTTATATACAGTCGTAGACTTAAACCAGTAGTTTAAGAAACATAAATTTTCATATTAAGAAAGTGATGATTTTTTGGTTAGCTTTTTTTTAGATTTTTTTTACTTTTAACTTCTATGAAAAGTCGAAAAAAAATTATTTCATTTTCTTATTATCATTGCTGCATTAATTACGCGTCGTTAAAGATATGATTCATTAAAATCTATGGACAGACGGGTATATAATATTATTTTAGATCTCGGGAAGTTTTTGTCGATTTTTATGACTTCCTTGTAGAGCGTCATGACCTTATCTATCAAAAATAGTGGGTTTGGCTTGTAATTTTTTGGCTGTTGCCTAGTGTAATTTAACATTATCGAACATTATCCTACGATAACTAGAATTATTTTAATTTAAATGCATCGAGATAAAGACTTAAAGAAATAAATAATTATTGTAAAATTGTTTTCTATTTATTTTAAAGCTATGTGCGACATGTGCAATCACAGCAGAATATATTGCATTTTTCTTTTCCGCAACACGGAGTTTCCAATGTATTGTCTGCACACAATTTGTACTTCCCAGCAAGGCAACAATAGCCTTTTGCCTGCCAGGATTGCATCAGCAGGACTAATATTAATATTAAAAATATTAACCACTTGAATAACATTATTAGCTACTTTTCAAGATTTGCGCAAATTGTTTCACAATTGAATGATTAAGAATAAAACTCAATTTCTTTTATAGTGGAATAAAGTGACTCAAATATATAATTACATTAGTTACCTATTATGCAAATAAACTGAAACTTATTTAACACATCACACATATTAATGAATATTTAAATATTTTTTAACTTAACAGTCCGGCTGAAAAGATCGTGTTGTACCTTTAGATAAAGGTTTTTCACAAAGCGATACAAACTTTTCAGGCCACCTAGACCTTGTTTAAGCTAAGTTCTGTTATTGAAATTAGATACGCTTAAGATCTTGAAATTCTTAAGAGGTTCCTAGTAGTGCGAGGAAAATGTTTTAGTTTTTTTACAAAGAGAATAGATCATTTTTTATACCTACCTTAGAAAAAATATTATCTATTAAGTTAGCGAAAAACGAAATTTTTTGCTTTTAATATTAAAATTACATTATGGTAAAAACAAAAGAGAAATACAAGTTTTTTTTCAAATATATTAAAATTATCAATATTTATTTTCTCTGTCAATAAAACAATTTGAAATTCTCTAGAAGTTTTGATTTCTTTAGGTTGAAATTCACTCTGTAGATCTTTAGGTTGATATTCAATCTGTAGATCATGGAGTAGTTGCATATTCTTAACTTTATACAGGAGAGTGAACTTTTTCAATTTATGTTCTGAGCTCGCTGCTGTTGTGTTGTTGTTGTTGTTCTGAGAATTAACGAAGCGTTGCATTTTTGTTGGTCAATTACATTTGTCGCGCGGGTGGAAGCAACTAATGTTGTTGTTGTTATTGTTGTTGGCCAAGTCGTCGTTTCGCTGTTGCACTTTAAGCCGCTTTTTGTCCGGTCAATTGGAGGCGTGGTCAGCCATGGATATGGAGTTGTATTTGTGACTGTGTGTGTATTTATTTGTGTATGTATGTATTTGTGTGTGTATTTGTATTGTTGTCATGCAACAACGACGCAACAACGGAAATGCGCATCCGTTTTTGATCTGCAATAAAAACGCACAAACATTTTGTTTTATTCTACAACAAATGAGCTCCAATTTGAAGTTGGCAAATCTTTAGCCTGTGTTTCTGTGTCACACGTAAGCCGAGCCATCCAATGACCAAATTTAGTCAAGATTTAGAGAAAAAAAATTAAATAAATAAAATAATAGGGTATGCTACGCTTCGCTGCACGTGACACTTGCCACTTGCCACAAGAATTGCACAACATTTGTGGCTGCAAGCAACAAAAATGGCAAAAGCAAAAGTTACACTTCAGAAATAATTACACTCAGAAATAATTATAATCAACACCTGTTAATTGAAGTGCAATGACAATATCTTAAATAAAATAATACTAAATAATAATATTTACTAATATTAAATATTTATTTATTTAGTTTCAACTAAGAACAGCTAACATAAGTTAAAAAAAAATTATTACAATATCTTTGAAATTAAATTTAAAACTGAAATGATAACAAATGTAACAAATTAAAAATGGAAAATAATAAAAATAAAAGAGTTAAATGTTAAGAATTTATTTTAAAAAAATTTTATTCATACTTTATGAGAGTAAACGTCAAATCGGTTTAAAATTTTACAAGCTATACTAGAGGTAAATATTTTATTGCTAAACTCAATTAATTTTCATAAATTAAAAGTTCTGTTTATTTTGATAGTATAATATTTAAAAATTGACTCATAACTAGTTACTATCACGGATAAAAATTCTTTAAAATCATTAAATAAAAATATTTTTATGTAATTTTATAATATTGCTTAAATTATTAGTATTATAATTTAAAATAATTGCTTTACCTGGTAACACTAATTTTTAAATATATATGTAATTCAATTTAAAATTGAATTAATATATTTTGAAAACTTTATTTCCTTTTGTTTTGTGCAGTTGCTGGTGGTTAACCAATTTTTTACGGCTACTAAACTACTTAAAAAATTTCTTGGCTAGGCAAATTAGTTTACTTACATTCTATAATTAAGAATAATACTTAAGTTTCTCATGCACCCCAAACGTTCATTAGGCCATGAACAAGAAGAAGTTGAAGTATAGAAAAATATTCTCACAATCAAAATAATAATACAAAATAAAGACAGGAAAAAATTGATTACCAGATGATGTGGAAGAACACGTACGATAATCATAACTTGGCTTACCCTTTATTTTTCACACTTCTTCTGCTGCTGCTGTTTCCCTCTCTTCCTCTCTGTCTCTCTCTCTCTTTCTGTCTCCTTCACATGCTCGCATTTTACACAAGCATTTAAAGTGCCTTCAACTGAATCGGTGAGATCTCAAACGCTTAATTGCATCACGTTTTTAGACCAAGTTGGGCATAAACATGCCTACAGAATTATTACACAATTGTATTTGTATCTGTAGCTTAAAGAAGATGTGTATAAGCGAGAGAGAGAGAGAGAGAGAGGGAGAAACGGAGTTGAGAAAGAAATAATGTACATTAGTTTGCAATGATTTCCACACGTGAGCAACGACGCGCACAATAAATTGACAAACTGACGAAATGTCAAACTGACAGCAAATGCGGCAATATAACAAAAGTATTGCACTCACACCAGAGTTGTGAATTACAGCATTATCATTACATTTGCATTATCATTAAATAATTGTATGATTTCACTAGCATTTAAAAAGCTATTTCTAATGAAATTTCATTTGAATAGAATTGAAAATATACTATTTAAGAAAACAAAAATTTTATTTACAATTTTTTTTTAATGCTACTATATTTTTCAATGCTAGTGAAACGACTGTTTTGAATGTTACGGAAATTTCATATCATTAGCATTACTATTTTCAATTCTAGTGAAATTTTATTTTCATTATCATTATTTTTTAATGCTTATAAAATTTTTCAATTCTACTGAAACGACATATCATTAGCACTACTATTTTCATTGCTACTGAAATTTCATATCATTAGCATTACTTTTTTTAATCTAGTGAAATTTTGATTTTCATTAGCATAATTATTATTTTAATGCCAACGAAGTGACCAATGCATAAAAAATATTTAATTAATGCTACGGAAATTTTATATCATTAGCATTACTATTTGCAATTCTAGTGAAGTTTGATTTTTATTAGCATAATTTTATTTAATGGCAATGAAACTCTACTTTCTTGTTCCTTCCTGCATAGCAAACTCAATGCATGTTTGTTACCGATATCAATTGCTGAGTATCTGTAAATATTACAGACTAATATTAAGAGTTGAAAATAAAAAAATCGATGCTTTTGCATTTTAAAATAGTTTTGAAGTGATTCTAAAACAAATTTTGTTTTATCAACTTTTTTATTTCATTTCTGAATTAAAGTAATTTTAATATACTTAATTTAATTGTTAATTTCACATTCTAAGTTCATTATTGTATTCAGACTCTACACAAAAAATTTTTCACTCGGTTGACTTCTTTTTAGTTGACTTTAAATAATAAATAAATCAATGGATTTTGTTTTAATGATTCGATTTCTTTGAAATTATCATTATGAATAAATATTTTATAAAGATTATTTATTGTCTCTGATTTTTTGATAAACAAATTAAATTCATGTCATTAAATTAATTTTTCCGATTAATACTACACTTTTTTAAGTGCTCAGAGACTGTCACACACGTATTACTCGATGTTCCCATTAGGTACTTGGATTATAATCACAGCTTACTCCAATTCTATTCTATAAGAGACCACCCATGATTAAAGACCTCATCCTCAGCCCAATTGTCGCACATTGAACCCAACTCAACAAAATATCAGAGCAGATAACCATGCCAAAAATAAGAGAAGCATTCCAAAAGGTAGCCAAAAAGAATGTCAATACCAAAAAACTTTTCTATTTTCATTACGGAAATTTGCAGACAACATTTACAATACGCACATTATTTGTTTGGTATCATTTTTTAGCGGCTTAAACGTATCGTGCCATTCGTGGTCTAAAGCAAAAGGAACGTGACAGAGACAGAGACGGAGATGGAGATGACGGTGGAAATGGAGATGGAGACAGCGACAACCACTTGACATAGACATAGATACGGGCATTTTAGAGGAAGAACTCCAACTTGCTTGCGTCTTTTTTTTTTTTTTGCCGACGATCTTTCTTTCGATGATTTACCATGACCAGTGAAAGCAGAACGTAATCAGAAAGACTTTGCGATTCAGCTCAAATCAAATAAGTAGCTGAAGCAAAGATCACTAGATTCTCTATAACGAAGATGAAATCCCCTTCAGAATGCTCAGTGATATTTCAGCAATATCTTTTGACATGTAAAGTTGCTTAGTCAAAGGCTTGACCAACATTAAACTATCATAGCTCTGTCAAAACTGAATCGATTTTTAAGCGGAGAGTCATTTCAATCATGGACTGACCCCTAAATTCATTCTACATTTATATTTTAGGTCTTTAAAAAAAAATATTATTTCCCCTTGGTTGCGGTTTTTAATGCTAAGGGTCCCCCCTTTGAATTTTTGAAAATTGAAAATTTTAAATCTCAAGTTTTCACTTTTAATCAACTCCTTATATCGTTATTTGTATAAAACAACACTTTAAACTTGATTCTGAGACCTTTAATTTTTTTGTAAAAAATCATGTGAAATTTGACAAAAATTTTGACTTGTAAAATTGCCTAATCCAAGGTTCGACCAACTTAGAACGGTCATAACTTTGGCAAAGCTTAACCGATTTTCAAGCGGAATATCATTTTGATCATGGTTTGGCCTCTTACTTTATTCTGCATTTAAATTTAATAAAAATAAAAACAAAATATTTTTCCTGTAGATCTTGGTTTTGGAATATTGAATATTCAAAATTTTTATTCTCAAGTTACCACTTTTAATAAACTCCTAATATCGTAATTAGTAAAAAACAACACTTTAAACTTGATTCTGAGAATCGGATGAGATTTAGTTAAATATAACATGGCATTTTTATAGAATCCATTGTAAGGGTATTTGAATGCAGAATCATTCCTGCTCCATGACACAGCGCTCTAATTTGTGTGCATGTAATTATTTCAGGTAACTCGTCAGCGATTTGTTTAGACTTGGTCGTAGACATAAAAGACAAAGACTTGACGAGCTGCAGACCCATTTTTTGGGCGGAGGGCAATGGCAACATATTAAAAGTAAGTGCCACTTAAGTTTTTTTTGCTAAAAAAAAAAAAACAAAAAACTACAGAAAAACGTTTGAGAACTTGCGCAAAATCTAAGTATTCAAGTAAAGTCAGACACAAAGTCTTCAGTGACTTTACTTTACTTCAGTTCACTTCACTCTCTGAGTTTTGGGGCACATTTGTAGTTATGGGATCATGAGATGCTGGGTGAAGGGATACAAGGAAGGGAGCAATCGTGGGTATAGAGAGGAGAGGGGATTTGAAGTTACTATGTGCAATGCAATTTCTAAAACGTGATTCGTGATTCGCAGAGACAAAATGCCTCTGAGTAGGCGCACAACAAAAGACCATTAATATAATTTGTGTCTGGATATTGTGCCACTCTCCAAATTGCCAGTTCCAGTTCCAGTTTCAGTTCAGTTGCCCCAAAGACTCAGTTACAGATCCAGACTCCAAAATGCTCTAAATGCACTCAAAAAGAGACTCGTCGGAAACGATTATGAGCAGAGCAACTCGGTGGCGATATCGATTGCACTAGTGATGTGAAAATACATCGAAATATCGAAGACTCAAAAGAGATTTTCAGCTACTTTAATTGAATTATTTGTTTGCCGATCAATCGACTCACTAAAGTTGGCTTAACGTAATTAATTTAACGTAATTAAATTAAACGTTGTTATTTTAAAAAAACAAGATAAGAAGTTCAATTTTTAAAAAACAACCCATATAAATGAACATAAATCTGAGCTCTTCTGAACGAATTAATTTTAAAATTTACGATCTTTCCGATCTGTTCAGTGCAAGTCGCTGAAGAGTCTAGTTTTACTTGAATTGTTATTTTTTATAATAAAAAAAAGTCCTAAAGTTTGAAAAAAGATTCAAGAAAATCAAATTTTTGTAATCAAACTACACTTGTTTCTTATAATTACAATTTCGTTTTCAAATATCGTCTCTTTTTAGCGATCATTTCGTAAAAGATGAATATATATTATGTGCCGATCGTTTTTTAAATTTCAATGTTAAACTCAATACACACTTTGTATTAACATCACTAGATTGAACACTGTAAACTCAGCTGGTTACAAATCAAGCCAGAGTTTTTTTTCCATTTCATATCGCATTGTTTACTTCTTATTTCCCATTTCCCCATTGCCACTTCCAGCTCCCAAATTTTGTTCATTTATCAGATCAAATGTGCCGCTGACACGATCATGTCGTCGCCCTCGGAATTGGGAATTTGGGAATTGGGAACTGTTTCGTGGGCGTGTGTGGGATTTTATTTGTATTTATTTTATTTGATGTAATTTGAACTCGCCAAACAATTTGAGTTAATGTCGCTTAATTTTTATTGCCAAACAACCGAATTGAGCTTAATGCGAACAAATGGCGCAGCGTTTCCCCTCAGGGACTGATAAATCAACAAATCGACGGAAGTTCCCATTCAAACAGTTGAAGTTGTTAAATGAAGTCAGTTCCATTATTGAGGTAGATTAAGAACAAACATTTAAGAGCTATTCACTGACCTCAGGGCTTAACACCTAACACTCCAATTCTTTTGTCAAAAACTAGGTACATTTTTGGGCGAACTCCTATTAAGTTTTTGTCGCAAAAGTTTTGCCATCAATTGATCGGAAGATTTGTTAGACGAAAGTATTTGGGTCACTGAACAATTTTTAACCATTTTTGGCATCTTTTGATTTGGAGATTTAATCGGATCAACTGACCACCTGTTCAGATTACCCAATTAACTATTGATATTATTATGTTAAAGATAATCTTTGCATTTAATTTTATATATTTTAATTTATTTTTTTTGAAATTTTAGACATTTGTTTGGGCGTCCTAATCATGCTGTTCAGTCACAGATATGAAGGATCTTGCTGCTCTTACAACTTCTTTATTAATGCTTTATTTACATATTTTAAATTTACTTTTCTCGACAACATTTTCAGATTTGTTTTGACCAGTTTTATTTATTAGTTATTGAATTTACATTTTTGATTTTAAATTTAATGTGTCTTCTATAATAATGCTACTAGTCCTAAGTTTTCTGTTCTCTATTAATATTAAACAATTTTATAAACATTTTTTTCTAATATAATTTGATTTCAAATATAATGAATCTTCTATCATACTTCTTTTTATTTAAATGGATTAGGTATCTTATTAGAATCTTAAGTTCTGTTTTCTGTTAATATTAAACAAGTTTTATAAACATTTTTCTTTTTTTTTTCTTAATCATACTTTGCTTTGTTCTTTAAAATGAAAAAATTAATTTTTCAGTCTAAAAATAATCTTAAGTAAGGAACAGGATATTTTTAATGAGATAATTTTTGTCTTACATATTTGTAAAGTGATATAATAACAGGTTTCTTAATTAAAGAATAAGAGTCAAAAATATTTTATTTTATATAAAGACAAGACAAAAATTCTTATTTTTTCTGTTTTAAATAATTTATGAATTTGATTTATTATTTTATTTTGTTAATAACTGGAAGTGTGATACTTTTAAGGCGTGATATACATTGATTTATTTAATTAATATTTTATTCTCTCGGCTTTAAAGATTAGTGCTGGGTATCTGCGAGTCGAAAACTCCTTAGTTTGTTACCTGTTTTTGCTGTGACTCTCAGAACCTTTTGAATGGGGTAACAAATCAGTGACAGCCACAAAACGCTGCGGTTACCAGCGAATCCAGCCATAAACTAAACAACCGCCAAGGTGGCCACCTGGACAGAGACAGAGGCCTGGAGAGAGAGAGAAAGAGAGAGAGAGCGGGCGAGGGGAAGAGAAACAGGAACAGGGTCTGAACCTAGTCGGCAGAACCATAAAACAAAGTCTTTATGAGACGCCTCCCGATGACGATGACGTTAAGGATGTGAATGTGAATATGGATGTGAATGTGAATGTGAATGGAGGACGGCGATGTCGTTTGATGATAATGAAGACTTTGCGACAATGTTCTCACTTTTAAGAGCAGCAAGTGGAATGAAGGCACCTAATGAGCGGGACAACACAATTAGCAGAAGACGTGGGAGAAAGAGAGGGAAAAAGAAGACCACACGCAGTAAAAGAATTTTAGTCTCGAATAAGAAATCAAGCTTCTTCATTTTGTTAACCATAATTTGACTTCTAATTTAAATCTTTATAGAATTTTATCTGCAGTTTATAAGTTTGTTTTATTTACTTCCTCTATCATAATAAATATACAAATAAAATTGAATCCCTACTCTTACTGGATTCTATTTGTTAAAAATCATTTCACAACTGTTCAAAATTTTCAGATTAATAATAATCTTACTATTATTAATTCTCGAATACCTATTTTCGAAAATTTCAAACTGCTATAACTTTGGGAAAACTTAATCAATTTCCAAGCGGAATGCCTTTTTGATCATATTTGCTCTACTTATGTTTTTCTACATTTAAGTTTTATTAAATTTGTAATAAATTAGCTTCTAAGAGATTGTTGACAGCTTCAAACTGTCATAACTAAGTCATAATTAGATTGATTTACATGCGAATTGACATTTTGATTATGATTTGGTGTTTAAAATTATATTACACTTAAATTTAATTACTTTAAGAAACTTAATGAATTATTATTGAAAATTTATTTTGATGACAATAACAATTTCTGCACTTTTTTAGTACAGCAAATGGAATGAAGGAAGATTCCTAATTAGGGAAACAACACAATTAGCAGGAGTGTTAAAGATGAATGGAGAGAAGACCACACACACAGCAGAAGAATCTCAGTTTTGACTGAAGAATCGAATGTTTTCAGTGTGTTGAAAATTGTGCAGCGCACTTTCATTTTCAGTGTTTTTTCAGTCGTCGCATAATTAATTGCGACCGAAAGTGGACAACAATTTGAGCAGCCGTCGCAGAAAGTAAAATGCTCGGCATCCAAAAGGAATACAACGAACCTGTCCAACAGAAAATACAAAAAAAAAAAAACGAAAAACGAAAAAACGAAAAAAAAAATTAGGTATATATATAGTATATAAACCGGATCATCAATTGGCGGCAGCTGAGAGTGCAACTTTCTTCTTGCTTCTTGCTTCTGACACACTAAACTGACGCAACGTGTGGCAACAAGTGCAGAGCAGTTGCCACAACACACACACACAGATAGAGAGAGGAGGGAGACGGCAGGAGTTGGGCAGAGAGAGAGAGAGAGAGAGGGAAGACGCCGCCCACGAGACGCGGCGGCTTCCTGCCGAGAAAAAGTGGCAAAGACTGTGGCATAAATGAAAATTAAGCATGTTTATGGCATACAGAATAGCAAGACGTTGCAAGAGGGGCATGCCTCATTCACACGCTGCCACAAAAGCAAAAAAAAAACTTAAAACAGGGGGTATGAGGCGGGACAAGGATCGTTTTCTGGCCAACCTGACAGAACCAGTTTAATGGCGCATGAAATTTCACCGAAAAAATCAGCGAATCTGCGTCTATGTTTTGCTGAAGGTGGCAACGCGTTGCGGCAGTTGCTGCAACTGCGACAGGGAACAGGTAAGGGGGTGTGGCAAGTTGATTTGCTTAAAAGAAATTCACTTTCCTTTGGATAACACTGCGACATTACACTCGCAAAAATACTTCTATTGGTATAAATGCAGTTAAAACTTTAAACTCTGACTGAAATATTTCAATGACAGCTACATGATAAAATAGTCCGATTTTAAGAAAAATTGGTTGGAATATACAAGATCTGGTCAAATATAACATCTGTGTGTTTACCAAACTAAACTTGTTTTTATATTTTTTGTATTTTTCCTTAAAAATACTTCTTTTCAAGATTATAATGAAATTTGAGAATGTTTTGTACTAGAATACATCATTTTAAAATTATATACCGTTTTCTTCATCATTCAAAATGTCCATATACTCAAGTTCTTAAATTTTGTATAAATCCATATTAAATTTTAAATTCGGACTGACCTTTTCCTACGACAGCTTTATGATAACATGGTCCGATTTTGAAACATATAAACAAAAAAACTGTGATTTTGTCTCATCCAAAAAAAAAAACTACAGCACCAGAAAAAATCAAATGTACATACTTCAAGAATTTTAAAAAATTCTAAAAGATTTTCGAGTTAAGAAAAAGCAAACATGAAATGCAATTATTGTACTCAGTTTAGTCAGGATTGGAGATCGAATATCGAAATCTTGAATTTTTTTCTGAGTGTATGACTTTTTACTTTATTTTTTTCAAATACGTGTGCGAAGGCAAAGAAGGTCACGTTGTTGTAGATCATGAGGATTCGACAAGACAAGGCGACTCGTTGTTTTGGACCTGGTCAAAAGCAAACGAGGCTCTAACTCCAACTCCGACTTTGACTCTTTCTCTAAGGCTAACAAACCCAAAACTAAATAAATACAAAACGCAAACACAATTGAATGCAACTTGCATTTGCAATGAGCGAAAAATACTTTTAATGAAAGTTGGCACTTTGCTTTTTTCGGGGTCTTGTTATCGTTGTTGTTGTTGTTGCTTTTTTTTTTTTTGATTTGGGGGTTTTCGGTTTTTTTGATTTGTGGCAGGCGACATGGAAAATGACAAGGAAAATGCTGGCTGTGTCTTTGTTTTGGCTTCATCTTCGCTTTAAGCCAAAGTCTGAGCTTAGCTTTTTTTTTTTTTTGGACTGACCAATTTATGTTTTTTTCTGTATATCCATTGAAAAAATACTAGTAAAAAAAGCTAAAATGCAGTTTATGGGACTTGTGTGTATGGGAAAATCTTTTCTGTTAATAAAACCTCCAGAAAATACTAAACTTATTACCGAAACAAATTGTTCTAATTTCGGTTTTTACCTCAATACTTGCAACATATTTTGAATCACACGTATTAGGTTTTTTATGATCTTATATTAAACTTAAAACTTTTAAGTTAAAAGTAAATGTTTGTATCTTTTCAGTACAATTACAGTAATCTAGTAATTGTAATTCTAAAATATTTTTATTGTTAATTTTAATCGTATTAATTTCTTAAATGTCTTATTTTTAACTTTTTTATCTATATAGTTATACTCACAATTAATTTTAATGTAATTTAATTGTAAATTTTGCATTCTCTTTAATGTAAATTTTTTTATCTTTTTACTTAAGAATTAATCATTATTAAATGACTAATATTATATTTTTATTTGTATTTAAGCTCTAAATTATAAGCTTTATATCTCTTTCAACTATTTTTAGTCGACGCTAAATTATTTAATTAATTAATTTTATGCGTTAAAATGTTTTTTTTTCATGAAACTACTATTTTCCTTTAAAAAAATGCTCTATTAAATTACCTTTAATTTTTAGGTATAAGCATTATAATTATAAGTTTAAAATAAAATTAATTCAAATATAACAATAAAATGACTTGATATTTTAGAAATTGACATGTGTGAAATATTTTCTGTATTTTTTCGCAAATTTTAACATACAACAAAAATACATCAATAGGAAATTCCTTTTAGGAATGTGAATGAAAGTTAATGCTTATCAAAATTTGTGGTTACTGTTTATTATACCTATTAATTGTATGGTATGAGAGTATATTGTATTTCCTGCAATGTATATAATAGGAAGCATATAAATAAACACATAATTACTCTTGATCATTCGCAGTTAAATATAAATTAAAATATAATTTCTTGAAATATAAAGCATGACTTTTAAGTCTAAATATAATTAATATACCGCTAATTTATTTAAGGACTATCACAATTATAAAAAAAACCAAAACGATTTGTAATATCTTATTCAATATAAATAGTGTAAACATTTTATATTTATATGTTTTTTTATGTGAGAATCGAAATATTTTTTCATTTGATTGCAAGAAGTTATTAAATACAAAATCTACTTTAAATTATGAATGTATATATGTATCTAATAATGTATGTTATGTATACATGAATATTTAAATGAAATTAAATAAAACTAAAATACCCTCTTATGTTGATATTCAGTGGGCATCTAAAGCTGTTAAGAATGTTTTTAAACATATTTCAGACTGAGATATGCTTCACTATTTCCGGATTTATGAAAAATGTATAGCAGATGGCCCATAACTTATATTCCATATACATATATATACATGACTCATGTTTCTTTTAATGATTAAAAAGCATACAGCTTGATCTTCAATTTCACAAGTGTCGAAATCTTTTAATACTCAGTTATAATTTCGCGGTTGACCGAAAAGAACGTTTGAAACTCGCTGCCGGAAATATTCAACGATATGATAAATATAAACATTTTTGATTTACCTCTTGAAGTTCTGAAATATATCTGTGAACAGTTTGAAACATTCGATGATAAGAAAAACTTTGCCAGAGCCCATCCAAAATTCTTGGATGCATTTGCTTATCTCAATCGTAAAGAAGTTCGAAGTGAAATTTGCTTTGACCAAAACGAAAAATATTTGAGACATTGGGATTTCATTTTGGAATGGTGGGGTCCAAGTCTCAAATCAATCGATAACGTTAGTATATTTGACGCTGGAGCATTAATGGAGATAGCTGCGAAATTCTGTCCCAATTTGGAGCAAATATTTTTCGATGTCGAAAACGCCAATATTAAGAAACTTGAGGAAAATTTGCCGAAATTGAAAATGCTCAAGGATATTAAAATGCATGAATACTCGAGGTGCGAGCATAATAAAAATAATCTAATTAAATCATTGCAATGTCTAACAAATCTGCGATCTCTATACTTAAGTTGGTGTTTCTTCAATAGAAATGAAAGTAAGTTAATCAGAATTCTAGAGAATTTGTTAATTATTTTTATTAATTTACAGGAGAGCAATTGAATAAATTGATTCAACTGGAGGAATTGGAAATTGATTCCTTAAATGCCGATGAGGATTTATACGAAATACCCAACTTACTTGCAAATTTACGTGTACTACGAATTCTAAGAACTCATACAACAACGCTAAATTATTTGGCTGAACATTGTACAAGGCTGGAGAAGTTGGTCCTATCAGAGTTGAAGCCAGAGGAGCATAATAAGTTTTTAGTTTTACCATACTTTCCAAAATTGATACACCTGGAGATATATACAGTTAGGGAGACTGATGTCAAATATTTCTTCACACACTTGGACAATCGATACAATGATCAGTTACAAGTTCTTGGCGTATTTAAATTATGTCTGGGCAGAAAGGAACTTATACGAATTTCAAAACTACGCGCTCTTAGGCAACTCTCTTGTAAACGAATTCAACAAAGATCTTATGATATGCTTTCCACAATGCCATTAGAGGAGCTATGGATAGAAACCCTAACTCAACCTCAAATTCTTCAATTGGTCAAAACATGTGAAGCTTTAATGAAATTATCTTGTGATTGCGGTAAATTCGATGAAGACTTTCTTCCAGAGTTGTTGCATTATTTGGAGGCGAAAGGCATTCAACCTGATCGAGCATTCAAGCTTATTATCACAACTGTCACTGAATCCAAAACGAAGTTAAGGACTCAAGTAAATAATATTTATATTTTCACTATATTTTTTTTAATTATTTATTTTATTTCAGCTTTCATCTATTATCAATCTAGCAAATTCGAATCTATTGAACCTGCAACTATATGATTAAATATTTTGTTTTTGTTTTACCTGTTGACGTCCAGGACCGATAATTAAACTAGAATTACTTTATGATTTAATATATGATTTCAAATTTATTGAATTGAATTATCGAATCAGATGTTGAATTGCTTAATTGCTCACTCCCAAAGACGTAATCATGTAAATGTAAATAATTATAAAATCTTATCATGTGATCGATGTATTTAATTAATATCCATTAATACATAAGTGTTCATCACCTAGCTTTTATACCCTTTTTTGTCTCGAGATAACTTTATTGTACTAACATTAAATTAATTTTATTCTGAATCTAATAAAACCAATGTGAATATATTTAAACAAATTTTGCCACTAATCTAAAGTCAAATACAACTTTACAATTAAATAATTTGTTCTATACTAAAAGCATACAAATTAACTTTTTACCGATAAAATATTGCCTTGAAAACAAATTTACTATCATAAATAACAAGCGAATTAGTCGAGAGCACTCGACAGCAGAATACCCTGTACTTAGTCACTTGGAAACTTTACAGGGAGCTGTATAATATTTCCAATGACCAAATTAAGTCTCATGTGATAAAGCACCAATTTAATATTCTATCATATTGGTTACGATATTTGAAAAAAAAAATAACCAAAATGTTGCTGGTACTATTACTTGAATTTCGGTTGTTCCAATGACAGCTATATGATATTGAGGTTCGACCAAAAAATTATACCAAGTTTTAAGTCTCAAGCTCTTATAAATATTTTCCGAGATTAATTCGATTAAACAGACGGACAGGGCTAAGTTGACTCGGTTGTTGAAATGTATATATTTTATGGGATCTGACTCTTACATATTGTACATTCATCCACAACCAATTTATACTTTTTGGCTATTTTTATATTTGCTACATTTATAATTTTTATTTTTATACAGAAAGCCTCTCAGTTGCTGACTTTCATTGTCCAAGAAATCACAGTGCTTATCAACAATTGAGGATAGTGTTTGTTATTTGAAGTGCAAAAGTATATGTATGTATGTACTACATACAATATAAGTACATTAAAATAAAAACTTGACTTTATGTATAATCTTGAACATTCATTTTTATTATAATCACTCATAAGATCGGTTAAACGTAAAGATTGTTATGGGTATTTTACATTATTAAGCAATGCTTGTTTTGAGTTTAGTATTATGAAATTTAGAATCTGTGTTGTTTTATCAGTGTATGTACATGACTCAGGTTCCATTAATAATTTAAGAACGAAATGTTTAATCTCTCATTTCACATCTCTTAAAATTTTTCGAAACTCAGAACGAATTTTGCGCTTGACCGAAAAGAACTTTTATTTTGGATTTATCGCCTGTAATTCTAATACATATCTGCGAACAAATTGAAACATTTGATGATAAGAAAAACTTCGCCAGAACCCATTCAATACTATGGAATACATTTGCTGTTCACGGTCGTAAAGAAGTTCGAAGTGAAATTCGTTTTTAAATTGAATATGCTAATTTAAAATATAATAATAATAATCTAATTAAATCATTGCAAAATCTAACAAATCAACGATCCCTTGACTTAATAAGCTGTTTTCTTAATAAAAGTGACAGTAAGTTAACTTGAATTGTAGAGAATATTTTATTTTATTAATTTTTAGTAAAGCAATTAATTAAATTGATTCAACTGGAGGAATTGCATATATCAACCATTTTCAAAAATGATTTATCCCATTTACCCACTTTACTTAAAAACTTACGTGAATTACACATCACTCGAGCTCATGCTAAAACGCTAAGCTATTTGGGTAAACATTGTACAAAACTGAAGCAGTGGGCCATATATTTAGAGTTGGATATTAATAAATTATTAACTTTTCCATATTTGCCTAACCTAATATTTGTGAAAATATTATGTAAGATATTTGAACACATACTTAATTACTTACTTCATTTCAGCTTGAATTTATTCCAAATTAAAATCTATTGAGGATATACAAGTATATCCCTTTAATATTTGTAAGTATTTTGCAAAGTTTTCCCAGAAGTAATCAAGTCTTTAAAAAATTTGTTCAATTTTAAAAATATTAAAATTTATGTTCTCCAAATGAAATAATAAGAATGATATTGTATTGTAATGTATTGACCACGCTGTTGCCAAGTGTGATTTAATAACAATGAGTGAATAAAAACGAAGAATAAAATAATTGAACCCTAGTTAAAAGTCTTGAGAAGTCACCGCTTAAAAGTGTAATAAGTATGTGTTTATAATATTTGATTTTATTGCTCCTCCTTCGGCTCCTTGGATGCATCCTCCTCCCAGGCCTGATTGTTGTGTAGCGCCGACCAACGAGGCATCTGATAAAGCGACCAGACCGGTATGATCATCATGAAGAGCAGAGATCCCAAGCCATATAAAGCCTTCTGGGCTGTGGAAAGGCGAAAACGGGGAGGTCCCGCAATAGGACCATAACGACGCACCTGCTGCAGCTGATTTCCATAACTGACTCCGAGGCGATCCATCTGAGCTATCCCAAAAGGATCGGAGAAGCGACTGAGAGGCATGATCAAAAGTTTTTGCCTTAAATTTAAATTCATTTTGAGGATGCTGCGGAAAAATATTGTTCTGAAAGAAGATAAGAAAAAAGGGACTTTATAACGGCCTGTTACAATGAAAATTATGGTTTTATTTTAATTTAAAAAATTTTTGTCTTGGAGTTTTAGAGATGTAATTCCAATTCTTAAAATTTCAATTAAAAAGCTTTGACAAAAATTAATAAATATATGAAAAAATAATAAAAAACTTACGAAAATTGAAGAGCTGTGTTGAGAAAAACGAGAGTGAATACAATTTTGGAATATTGATGTCAGGAACAGTCGACGCCTACTGGGAACTGAAGATGAAATCAGGAAATATTCAAGAAGTTCACAAAGGTTAAATGAGCATTAAAAATGCTAATGAAAAGTGTTGCGACTGAAGGGGCTTTCTTTATTTAATTTTTGAGTTGCGCGCAACAATGTTGCAAATCATAAAACAAAGAAGACAAACAAGAAATGGCAATGTGAAATTATTATTATTACATTTTAGCATTGCGTGCGCAAACAATTGACTTTTTTCGCCTCTCGCGACACGAGAAGAGATCAGAGTTGATTACATAAAAAGTGAAATGGAATTTATAAGTGCGAGGGAGGTTCGCACAAATCAGCTGAGATTCGGATTAGGCGTAAACAGATAAAGCCGTGGGCAATTTTCGCAATTACAAATAAATACATTTCAAATTTCAAATATTCAAATAAAGTATGCAACATGAGAGTTAACAGCTAGCGCGGTTGTTGTCTTCACTAAACCTCTGTTGCAATCGATAACACACAGTGTGCTCATATTATCGATGCTATCGCCACACCACCACAATTTGTCGGCAAAACACTGTTGCCACTTAGCTGTTTTGTGGGTACTTCTGTCTAGCCCGTTTTTTGTGCCGACATGACTATTAAAACAAGCTGGCAGCTCTGCTACTACTCATTTGTAAATCAGCTGTGCTGTCTCCGTCACGACCGGTGCTTAACACTTGGCAATACTGACGCAAGCAAAACCAAACAAAACAATGCAATTACACGAGAAAAACGCGCACCAAGCGCGAATTGAAGAAATTGAGGAATTCATCAATGAAGTGCTCAAAGAGGATCTCAAACGTCTGGAACTATGCGTTAACCAGTTCAACGAGGAGATAATGGAATATATGCAGCTAAAGAACACACTGCAAACCTTCCTAGACAACATGACAGATGGCTACAAGACGCAGGTCAATATTGGCAGCAACGTCTTCATGCAGGCACGCGTCAAGCAAATGGACAAGATACTGGTGAATGTTGGCAAGGAGGTGTATATGGAGATGGGCATTCGAGAGGCGATACGCTTTAGTGATGTGCGTGTCCGAATTCTCACCAAAATGTCAGAGGTTGTGCGCGAGGAGAGCGTAAAGAAGCGCTCTCAAATCAAAATGTCTCTCATTGCAATCAGCGAGCGAGAGAAGCTGCTGCAGGATTAGCAGCACACATACTAAACGATCAGTGGGTTAAAGTGGAAGGCATCTTAATGCTTGGAGAGCACAAAACACCGCTCTCAAATATCAGTGCACAATTGCAAGAAAGCGAAGAATGTGCATTGTTTGTTTAAGTATATTATATGTGAATAAACTTTATATTACTTTTTAAGTTTGCTCACATGTTGCACTGTTACTTTAATATATATTTGATACAATTCATTTATAAAAGTAAACCTTGTAAGCAATTAGTTGGCAAAAGAGAGCGTGAGGCAGAGCAACTTGGTGCGCAGGAGCAGCAAGGGCAGAAAAATAATTGACTCCGAGTGCAAGCGAGCAGTGATGTCACTTTGGATATTTCATAGCGAGACTTATAATTTGTAAAGCTAGAAAATGTACAGAAATGTTATCAACTATAATTTTGGCTAATTTAAAAATAGTTATAAAACTTAAAAAATCATTGTACTCTCTGTCGAGAATGCAGCAAATGTTAATACAATTAATTCTGTCAGTTAAATGTGACGGATGCAGCAAAATTTTAAGAATCAATTTAAAGACAATCCTAATGACTAATTAGAAAATTTAATACATTTAAAAAAGTTAGCTATAAGGTTTTATATGAATATATATAACACCTTAAACGATAGCTATAACTTAATTATAAACCGCAAAACTTTAAAAGTTTATTATGAAAGTATTGGCTCAAATTGACAATTTAAAAAATGACAACCCAACTTAAAAAAAAGCTATGTATATTTAAAAAATCTTTTAAAGTTTTCCCACAAAACGTGATGTTTTTTAATAGATATTACTAGCTACCTTGAATCTCTGATCATATATTATATTATAAAACATATTCAAATGAAGCTGATTATTTTTTTAAGCCTGGAAAATAAGCTTTTCATAAAACTTATTTAAAAAGTAAATTTTTTTTTTAACATTGATTAATATTTACTTTAAGCTATTTCTAGATAATTTTTCGAATTGAATTAGGTGTATGAAATTCGTTAAAATTGTACAGATAGATAGTAATATACACAAGCATATATAAGTAATTTATTTACTACATTTTACACTTACAACTTTCAATTTACAATTATTGGCCGAATGTGTAGTTTCAAAATGGAAATTGTGAATCGAACAGAAAGAAAGTGAAAGAGGGGATGAATTACTCGTAATGCTGCGATATTCCATATAAATGTACCTATATATAAATATACATATGCAATTTAATGTGGACGATGCAATTGCCAGGAATTGTTGGATAATGTTTGCTGTTGTTGCTGTTGCTGAAATTGTTGTTGCTCGGAGGTTGTCGTCGGAGTACTTCGATATGTTGTGGGAGTGTGCAGATCCCGGGGGGAGGTGTTGAGGGTTCTCACCTGCTCGGAAAGTCGCTGCGAGGTGAGACGCATATATCTCAAACGTTTGATCATCTGCGGGTTGAGGTGTAAATTCAATTAAGGAGTCAACTACGTTGAATTCGAGCTGTAGACGGGAGGTTGGAAGGAAGATGAAGTTGTTGATAGTGATGTTGATGGATGGGTGGTGGTGTTGGTTGTTGTTGTTGCTGTTGGTTGTTGGGAAACTGGAAACTGTACGTCACTCACTTCCTCGTGCACCTTCTGTCCCCTGAGGACAACCTCCGGTTGTTCGCATCCCGATGTCAATCGAATATTAACGGCGTTCTTGATACGCCGCATCTCGATCTCCAGGACACAATAGTCTCCATATAGACGCCGGTATTCCTCGGTGAGACGCTGATTCTCCTCGAGCAGAGCATTAATGTGTTCCTCGGCCCGTTTAATGCACTGACGCACCGCCTCATCCGATCTGACCTGGGCATCCTTCCACTTGCGGAACGACTCTATTATCAGCTGCTGTTGATCTGTCACGCTTGTCTGCTGTCTGCCGGTTGAATGGTTCAAGGTGGAAGTGGGAAGGTGTATTATCACAAGATGCTAGGATTCATGCTATCGGTTCAACCGTACCACATACGTACTTCAGCTTTAGCTGCATCTCTTTGCACTCGCAGGACACGGCCTTCAATTGCAGTCGGACCTCCTCATTCGCTTGGCATAGACGTCCCACGGTATCCTTGTGCTGTCGCTCCTCCTGCTTCAAATGATTGTGCATATCCCGAAGCAGAATCCGCGATTTCTCCAGCTCCTGTTGACGGCACTTCAGTTGATCATTTAACGCTCGTTCCCGTCCTGCGCTCCTGGCTTCCTTCTCCTTAAGCGCAATGATCTCCTCACGCAACAAATTTCGCTAGTATTAAAAAAAAAATATGTATATTAGTAAAGTAGAATTTTCAAAATCAAATTTAAAAACTACTACTAATTGAATTTAAATTTTTATTTAAACATCCTAATATTTAAGGCAAAATTTTCTTGTAAATACATATAAACCTTAAATCTTCATGTAAAATCATCATACAAATTTTTGAATGTTCTAATTAAAAAAAAAATTTTTTTTCTTATATTTACGATAATTAATTAATTTTAATTTTTATTAAAATGTAGAGCTAAAATTTTATTTTTGTGATAAATTAAAAAAAAAAAACAATTAAAAATTCCATTAAATCCAGAAAATTTTATTTGAATTTTATGCTTATTTAAGATGTATGCTCACCTCAGTTCTGAGCTCCTCTTGTGTCTTTTCCACCTGACTCAAACGATCCTGCAGACTTTGTACTTCCCGATTCGCTCGTCTTAGATCCTTACACTGATCATCCGAGGTATTCATAAGATTTTCATAGTTGCTACACAGTTTCTGACGCTCTTCCTCCTGCTTCTTTAGTAGTCTTGCTATTTCACACACCTTTTGCGCCTGTTCAGCTGAAATAATAATTGGGAATAACTCTCAATTCTCCTGAATTTATGTAAACTTACTATTCCTCTGCTTAAGCGAAGATATTTCATCCTTGAGTCGATTCGTCTCACTTATATCAGCATATCCATTGACCACTGTGCGCAACTCTTGGATTTTCTCTTCCCGATCCTCCAGAGCACTTTTGAGACTTTCTATTTGACATACCAGACGTTCATTCTGCGAAAGTAAGCAGTAAAGTAAAAAGTAATAAAAGTCCAAATCTTAAAAAAAAAAACAAAATATATGCATATAATTATACAGTTAAAAATGTTTCCAGAATTCAAACCTTGAAAGACTTGTAAAGTGGCTAGGTCAGGGGTTTGACCAACTTCGAACTTTCATAACTTTGTCAAAACTTAACCGAATTTATAACGGAATGTCATTTTGATCATGGTTTGGCTTCTAAATTCATTCTGCATTAAAAATTAATTAACTTTGTAAAAAAAAAATATTTGCCCTGGGATTCGATTTTAAAGCATAGACTCCCCCCTTTGGAATTTTGAAAATTCAAAATTTTAAATCTCAAGTTTTCGCTTTTAATGAATTCCTTATATCGTAATTAGTACAAAACAACACTGTAAACTTGATTCTGAGACCTTTCATTTTTCTGTAAAAAATCATGCTGAATTGGACAAAAATTTTGACTTGTAAAGTGGCTAGGTCCGAGGTTTAACCAACTTCAAACTTTCATAACTTTGTCAAAACTTAACCGATTTTCAAACGGAATTTCATTTTGATCATGGTTTGGCTTCTTAATTCATTCTGCATTAAAAATTAATTAACTTTGTAAAAAAAATATATTTGACCTCGGATTCGATTTTAAAGCATAGACTCCCCCCTTTGGAAATTTGAAAATTCAAAATTTTAAATCTCAAGTTTTCGCCTTTAATCAATTCCTTATATCGTAATTAGTATAAAACAACACTTTAAACTTGATTCTAAGACCTTTCATTTTTCTGTAAAAAATCATGCTGAATTGGACAAAAATTTTGACTTGTAAAGTGGCTAGGTCAGAGGTTTGACCAACTTCAAACTTTCATAACTTTGTCAAAACTTAACCGATTTTCAAACGGAGTGTCATTTTGATCATGGTTTGGCTTCTAAATTGAATCTGCATTAAAAATAAATTGATTTTGCTAAAAAAAAAATTTTGGTATTTAAAATCCATAAGCCTACTTGTAATTCCAGCTCGTGGGTGACGATTTGTGAAGAATCGGCGAACTGTTGATCCGATTCTTGAGAAATGAGTTCATTATGTTGTAGTTGTTGCTGTTGCTGTTTTTGTTGGTGTTCCACCTGTTCCGTGAGCTCTTCGAGATCACGCTGGAACTCCTCAATAATGCTCAGATAATTATCGCGTGTCGCTTGCAGAATTTCCGACTGAGTCTGGCAATGGAGAAGCGTGTGCTCCAATTGCTGACGATGCAGACAATCCGCATTGATGTTGGTCTTGGAACAGAGGGAAGAGAGTATAGAGAGAGAAGGGGTGTTCGATTTGCTGTCAAAAACTGAAGGTCCTTCAAGCTTACCATGTCAATTATTGTGTTGTGTCTAGCTCGATGTCAATTGAGCGATATTAGACCGAATCCAGACACAACTCAGCCTGTCACAATATACGTGTATGATGATATTTGTTTTCTTTGTTATTATTATTATACTTGGATTGTTTGTGGTGTCAAATAATTTTGTTGGCTTTCGTGTCGATATCGAATTCCATCGGCGCGTTCAAAATATTTATAACAGTCGCGTATTTTGCCTTCATTACCATATTTCAATTCATTTCATTTCAATAATATCGCTATTAAAACTTTGTCACGAAAATGAAAATCAAATCGAATCCAATGAACCACCCTACCACCTTACCACTCCACATACTAAGGTGGCAAAGTTTCAGGTTTCTTTCAGTTTAGTCTGGCTTCAATAGATTTATAGATGTGTATTATTATTATTATTATTATATTTTGCCTTTGCCTTTCGACGCTGTTTGACACGATTTTTACTTGGCATGAAATTATATCATTTAACTTTGGACCGAGTTCTTTAGTTGGCGCCGCAAAGCGTGGCTATATGCACTTAAAACACTCTCAAAGGTCTATTATCATGCTTAAAATCGATAAGAAACCGAAATACTTTCCATGTACTTCGTAAAGCAAAGTTTTAGATTTGTTTGTAATTTGTTTCTTTAGTTGAGTTTAGTTATCATTACTTATTTATTTTATTAGATATACACATTTATGTAATTTGATTTAAATTAATTTTTTAATACCATTTCTATTTTATTTTATTTCGACTGCTTTTAACTGAACGACATTTAAAAAAAAATGGAGAACAAGTTTAAATTTTGTTCCTAAAAAAAGCTCTGCAGAGCTCTAAAATGTTTACTAATACAGATATATTTAAACAATTTCAAATTTTCCACTTTTTAGAAATCGATTTAAAATGTTAAAATTTAACAACTTTGTATTATTTTTAATAGCTTTTCACACGTACATAACACACGGATGCTGTAGCTTTAAGCTTGGTTTAAAAAGCTCACTAGTACACGTATATTAGCACTATTAGCACTACAATTATAGCGTGATAATTGAAGAAACTTGATTTTTGACAGGATATTTGAGTTGCTCCTTTCAACAGCTTATGTCAAGCTTCATTTGCACTTTTGCAACGAGTTGCAAAGTCACTTGAAAACAATTTGCACTTTTTTTTTGGTAAACAACTTTTTAGCCTCGGAAAGGATAAACTTTTGTTAATTGCACGACGATGTTTTTTTCGCCCGTATCCTTTTCCGTATCCGTGTCCGTCGCGTTGGCTTGCCACCTTGGCAATATTATCGCCTCGTCGGGACACTTGACGTGTGCCAATTCTTGACGAAAGCCATACGAAGTCGTCGTCCTGTCGTCCTGTCGACCTGTGAATGGGAGTGAGTCCTGTTGTTGTGGGTGCAGCTAATTAAGGCGCCTAAATTGTTTGTTTTATGTCTTGATTTTATGTACGACTGGCAACACCGCTTCTGATTATTATATTCAACGATTTCATATCGCCGTTTCGCTTCAACGCTCCGAAGTCTTTGATTTGCTACACACGAATAAACAGCGATTCCTTCGACTCTTTGACTGCTCCCAATCTTCACCCATCGATATGCATATCAGTGCTCGCAGTTCGCGTGTCGATTCTGGGTAAATAAATAACACGAAACCTATTTCCGCCTCCAGTGAAACGGAACAGAGGTTGACCCCACAGGTGGGGGGGATAGAGAGAGTGGGGAAATCAGTCTAGAGTTCACAACTCGTACACAATTGCAGTTGAACCCAAACGAGATTTGTACTTGTCGAATGTACACAAACAAATCGCTTCGACAACTTGGCGATTTATTTTTTTAAACAAAATAAATACATATATATGTATGTATATATTGAGTATATAAATCAGGAACGCGACCTGTCGGCAACCTGAAGCATATAGAACAACATTTACATCATGATGAATGACTTTAACCCTCGAGGAATGCAGTTTACACGAGGGTCTCACGAAGAACTCACAACGACAGAGAAATCTCTACATAATGAGATAATAAATAATTTAAATATTATATTAAATCACAGTGAAAAAAGTTCATTTAAATATATCGATTTCTTTCTGCGTAATTATCATAATGTACATTTTTTAAGAAATTGACTTTTTGATGCAAACTCGTTCTAAAATCCTTAATGTATAAAGAAAAAACAGTCTCCTGAACAATTTATTATTGGTCGCTTACGATTATTTCACAAAAAATGGTCGATATTACAGTACTTGATTGGATATCAGAATATTCCGCAAAAAAAATTATTCATAAGCGATATTAATTTATGAAAATTTTTGAAACTTAACTAAATATAATAACCCCATTTTATTTATTACATTTTTAAGACTTATTTATTTAATTGGAGAAAATATGCACATACAGTCGAAAAATATTTAATTTTTTAATTAACTTAGGAAAAACCATAATCACAACGTAATATAGAAATAACAAATGAGAATAGCTTACTTCGGTGATAAAAAGCCCTTATAATAAAATATAAGAACTCTTCTCAATTTAGATGTTTTAAACAAAAATTGTTAAGCAAACTAAATTAAGAAAAAATTAAAAACGTAAACATCAATCAAGAAGTTTTCTCCTATTTAATAAAATTAAAAATTTAACAAAATTTTTTAAACTAGAGGTCTTTCAAATAAAGAAAAGTATAAATTTTCGTTTAAAAAAAGGTCCAGAACAGGAATATTTTTTACTAGTGTGGGTAGACTTTTTTTTTTACTACGGCAATAGCTAAAGAGTTGAAAACTGTTGATCAAATATTGCAAACATTTTATAATTTAAAATTTGACAGCTTTTATTGAGATATAGTATGTTAACGGTCTAGTAAACAATGCACACATATGTACTAATTAGTTCTATCTTATTACCCTGATAAGTCATATTTTTTTAACCGAAAACAATCAGTACAGCCCTCGCTTGGTCCCACAGCTTGCATGTGTACTGCAAATATATTGTGGCAACGGAATTTGGAATATATACTTACCTCGACATACTATACGATTATAAATATATAAACTGTTTTGTGTATAGGGTTATAGAACTGGACTTGTGCCATTCGATTTTGGCGGGAACTGTCTGACAAATAGACTTAGTATATTTACATAAAATTGAAGAACTTTGATCAAAGTTTCGTTTTTATAGTTAACGTAAACCTTGTGTTGTCTAACAACTGTAAACTTGACTCTTACTTAACTAAACTAAGTTTAACTTAAATTTAAGTGGCTGCTTGAAGAAATTAAAATGAATCAAACTTGACAATTCTACTCAATATTTGTTGTCGTTGTTGTTGGTGTTGTTGTTGTTGTTGTTATCGGCTCGATTGTGTTTTTGGCAGGTGTTGCTTTGGTATCACTCTTGTTTTGCTGCATTTTATCAAAGAATATTGATAAGATTCCATGTGATATCATGTGATGGTTAAATTGAGATAACTTGTCACTTGTAACTCACATTTAGGCGTAGTTCCTCCTTATCCGTACTGTTCTCCAGCTCATTTAATTTGTCGTACATCTCCATAATGGCCACACAGAACGGATTTCTGGTCGATGTTTCGTTATAGATCTCCTCATATGATAAATCCGAGCAGCGCTGTAGCGAAAGAAATTTATTTAAAATTTCAGAAAATATTCATTTAAATCATTTTACAAGTCGAGCATTATTTAATTCCATTTTTAAATGGAATCAATAAAAGTACTTAAAAAAATTCGTTTTAAATAATTTGAATAATTGCAGTAGTATAATTCTATTCAATTTTTTAAAATGTTAATTCAAGTTATTTATAACTTGTTTTGAAATTATTCTTATAGCTTAAAATATTTAAGGGAGTAATTAAATAATTAATTATTGAGAAGTAATCTATTTATAGTGCTAAGAAATAATTTAAAAAAATTATTTTAGTGATTGCTTAAGAGGTCTTAAGAATTCTATGGTAATTAAAATAAAATAAAAAACCATTTGATATTTAATAAGTTATACTAAGAAAACTTAATGTAAACCCAACCTGAAGATAAGTGTCAACTTTTTAATGTTTATGGTAAACTATTTGTTTTCGACAACGTGCTTTAATAGTTTTCTGTACTTTAAGTTCGAGTATTAATAATATATCATTAAATAATAATAAAATACTAAAATTGATGCTTATAATTACCAGCTTGGATATGAGATCGGCTATTTCTTTCAGGGCCTGACAGTTCTTCTGATTTATGGATCGTTCGGCCTCATAAGTGTACTGCATCTCCAAAAGTTTAACTGATCGCAAAATGACAAAAAAAAAAAGTGTAAAAAATAAAAGTATAAATTTAAACAAAGCACAATAAAAAAGTAATGATAAAAATAAAAACATAAATTAAATAACATTCGTTTCTATAACAATGTTTAAAATAATTATCATTTTCTCTTTTTACATGTTTTCTTAAAATAAATGAATAAAACATAATCTATAGATTCCATTTCAATCTACAACTGATATACACACCTTTGTATGATACTTCTTGTTGCTGATATCTAGAATTAAGTTCCTTGTTGCATTCGCTTAAGGATCGCAGCCGACGACGAAGTGACTCCACAAGCTTTGAATCGCCATCGTCTCCAAGGATCTTTGTACTGGCAGCAATCGGTTCGTTCAGCTCATCGATGCTGCAATCCAAATTTCTCAGCTGGCAACGAAGATTATCCAATTTGTGTAGAGTATTCAAACGTTCCAAGTTCTACGAGAGAAAGCGGAAAATTGTAGAAGAATTGAAATAAAGCTAACAAATGAGAAAAAGGACCGACAATTTTTTCAAAGAAACAGGAGAGCAGCTTGCGACGTCGTTCTATGGCTGAAAAATCCTGTTTGTTGACCAGATTTATAAACTCGGACAGCTCAAAGTTGAGCATACGCAAAAGTTCGCACTCCTGTTGATCCTTGTCGTTGAGACTCTCAAACAGGCAGCTGGAGGCATCCAAGTTGCCCAAATCCAAATCAATATATATAGACTGATCCTCCTGCAATGCATCCTTACTGGAGTCCTTCGTCATTTTGGACACACAATCCTGCAATTCTTCCAGCTAAACATAATACATATATTAGATTGGTTAATTTTTATATAATTTTTTTCAACAAACAAGGAATTTTGCATAGTACAAATTATAAACTAAATTGACACATAAGTCTAAGTGAAAAAATAAATTAATATCAGAAAAATAGAAAGCTACAGCTACGGCAGAAAACGATCATTATAGATGAAAAAAAAATATTGAAACTTTGTATAATTTAAAAGTTATTTCTTGATAAGATCTAGTTATTGATTTTTAACATCCGGGATTTTAGATCTTAGGTTTTTAAAAAAATATAGATCATATCTTGATAAAGTTGCTATCTTGAAAAAAAAAATATATATATATATATATTTAATATTATTTAGTAATCAGACTTTCTAATCAAAGACCTGCATTTTCTTTCTAATAAAGATTGAATTTATAACCCCAAAATCATTTAACAATTAATTCTTTTATAGATCACTTTGTTCTATAATGGACTTACGAAATTATGTACGGATCATTCTTTATAGATAAGATTAAGAGAAGATAAGATAGCATTTCAAAATGTTAAATCTCATATCTTTAAGGGATCTACAAGCTAAAAACATATTATTCTCGATCGAAATGATATAATAAAATGATATAAATATCTATAAGCTAGAAATAGTTATATTCTTTGCTTCATCAGATATAAAAAAAAATTATTAAGTCTTCTTTTGAATTAAATTTAGGATTTCTTATTAAGATCCTTACATTCATTTATCTATAAGAAGCTGTTTCTTTTTCTACATAAGATCTAGAACCTTTTCGCTACTCTTTCGGTAAATTTAGGATCTATGGTTATCTCACTTGCTGATTCAACTGTGCTATGCACTCGTCCTTAAGCATGATCTTTTGTCGGGCCGTCTGGACGACTCCATCCATTGCCACCAGTTGGGCCTGCAGATGACAGATCTCATCATGTTTGACAGCCACTTCTTTGGCAAGGGATTTCATGCACTCGGCAACCTGCAATTAAATAAATTCGATATAATAAACAAAACACACACACAGGATATGCGATAAGAACAAGAAACTGATTTATTATAAACAAGAAAATAATTACGAAAAAAATTAAGTAAAATATGATTTAAAAATGTGCAGAGAATCGAACTGCTTTCAAGTCAGATGGAATTGAGAGCACGGTATTCGGGTTATCTTCTGGAATACGAGTACTCGCACTGTATTGTCCATGACCTTCAGATTTGCCGTAAGTTGACCCTTGACTTAAGTTACGTACCTTCTCTGATTCGCTCTCGGGACATTGACAGTCCTGTAAACCCAATAAATGATTGACCGACAGAGTTTCCAGACACATATCGTTGATGTTCCAATTATTGCGATGATAGGCCTCCTGGACGAACTTGATGATGGCACACATATCCTTGCGCAGCTTACGATTCTCATCCAGCGCCTGTTGCTGCTCCCCACGACTCGACTGGAAGCAGACCATTATCTTCTTATACGCCTCCATTTCCATAGCAGTCATGTCGTCAAAGAGCACATAGTTCACATGCAGCAACTGATCCACCCAATCCTGCAACGTCACCAGCCGCAACTGTCGAAAAACATCAAAATTGTATGTTTAATTTTATTTAAAAATTAAAATTACCGGAAATAATAATTCAAATTAAGCGAAATGTACAATTAAAAAATTTTTTTTTTTAAATAAAACAAAAGATAAAATTAATGGTTATAAGAACATTTTAAAGTTAAAACTAATTGTATATTTAGCTATTCTTTTTCAAATTTTTTCTTTTTCAATTTTTGTTATCTAAATTAAATGTAAAAGTTTGCCTTTGCTTTTTAAACAACAATTTAATTGAAAGTAATATTTAAACATTTTCTTAATTAAATCTTAAAAAGGAGTTCAAATATTTATATTCTTAGAAAATAAAAGTTTAAGTTTATCTAAGATTTTCTTAATCATGCTCATCATATTTCTCTACTTTTTCAACTAAGAACAGTTCAACTGAAAAAAAAATATTTGAAACATGGTTTTAAATCAGGGTAACTAGCATAAACAAATATCGGTTTCAGCTATGTTTTTTGTAATGTCCGTAATTATTTTTTTTGGCTTATCGCTTACGCAAAATCATTAAATATCGATTTCGTAACGGTAACTGGTTGTTTGTATATTTCGATATCGGTTTAAATACGTTAATAAGTAAACACAAATTATTTGATATCAAAAATTATCAAACTAATATGATCGATATTGAAATGTAAAATAAAAATTAGTTTAAGAAACGTTAAGGTCTAATTCAAAGTAATGCTGTATTAAACCGAAACTAAGCAATATAAATCGGGTAATAATCGCTTTTTACGATTAATAAAATTTCGGCTTTTCACTTTCGGTATAATACAAGAATTTTGTTCCGGTTATGGTGTCATTTACAAGTAATATCAATCGGTTAATAATGGTAAATGAAATCCCTGTTTAAAAAAAAAATTACAATTTTCAATATCAATCGGTCAATATCGGCTAGAGTTTACGCTTCCTCTTACGGTTTTAATCCCAGCTTAAATTAAATTTAAGAAAATTAACATTCCCAAATAGTTTTTGCTGCAGACTTACCAGTTCTGCTGAATCGCCACCGCATTGCTGATCGATCGATTGTAGTCGCTTCAGAAATATATCATTCATTTCAAAGTTCAATCTTGCCCCGTCGCCGCAAATATCGCGCAACTTTTGCACCTTGCTACAAAAGTGTTCCGTTGGCAAAGGTTCTGTATTGGGATTGCACTGACTGTGACCTGTTATGGCATCTGTGGCAGCTGCCTCAACTCTCTCCTCTTTATCCCTCTTTTGCTCCTCCTCCTTCTGCTCCTTCTTCGTCTCCTTCTCCAGCTTGTCCTTTGCTTGCTGCATGCCACGCGTTGTGGCAATTGGCGGTTTGGATGTCGACAAGCCCATTGTGTTGGCATCCAAAGTAAATCCACCGCGTTTTTGGCTCATTACAAAATTGCTTATTATTTAAAAAAAATATATATAAAATTTACGCAAAACAAAAAATATATGTATAAAATTAAAAAGTGATTTGCAAATTTTTTTTCGAATTTGATCTTATTCCTAGAGACGCATGTGTAATTTTATTTTCAATCAAAACAAAAGTGAATGCTGGCAATTTCAAGGCACATTTGATGCCCCCTTTTGGCTAAGGCGGTAAGCTGGTAAGGAGGGGGTGGGGGAAGCGGCCTGCTATGTTCTCAGTTTTTCCTTTACAAAGGTCACTTAACTTTACACACACGCAACCGTTAAAAGCGCACAACAACACATGTTTAATATTAAAAAAAAAAACAAAAAAAACAAAATTGAAAAAAAATAAAAAATGATATTTCAATTCGCCTAACGTTCATGCGAACCTTGGCAGCGACGTCAACTGCGACGCTGACTGCGACAGCGGCATGTTCATATCTTTTGTTTGTAGTGCTCTGACGTAGTTTTTGTTTATTTTTATTATTATAAGTATTAAGCATACACACACACGCACACACACAGAAACAGTTTCGTTTTTCAGTTTTCAGCTTGAGTTTTCGGCTTCGGTTTCAGCTCGCAATTCTCCCCAATTTTCGATATTCGAACTCGCTGCGACCGTCGTCTGTCTTTTTGCCCGTTCTGCTTAAAAACCAGACGGCAACTGAGCGAGACACCACTCACAACACCACTCACAACACTACTTACAACACTACTCACAACACCACTTGAGGAGCACCACAAAATATGTGCGTCTGAGTTACGAGTGCTACGAGTGTTACGCTCCTACACCAGTATGGGCAATATCAGTTTTCTGTTTGCCATACCCTGTAACCATTTGCGGTAAAGGTGTATGATATTGCTAGAAAAATTATTAATAAATGCAAAAAAACAGTCGAGAGCAAATTTTTTTTGCGTTTTTGTAATTTTATTGTTTGTAATTGTTTGTTCTTATTTCTTTTAATTATCTCAGTAGTTTTGTAACATTTTTTTCTATAAGAAAAGTTTGAAAAATTATCTTAATATATAAAAATAATATAATGGGATAATATCCAATATAAATGTTAATGTTTGTAAACAATAATAAAGAAAAAAATGTTTAGCAATTTATTGAAATTAAAGGAAGAAAATTACATAGAATTTTAAGATTTTGGTCGCTGTGGAAATGATGTAAGTCAGATCACAACCAACAAATTTTTCATATCTCTCGTTCGAAATTATTGAATGTTACCCACTTGACTTTTCTGGACAAATTCATCACTTGATAGACTATTTTCATGTATAAAAGTAGAACTTTACGCAGAGTATTTCCTGGTTGAGCATACCCGTCTACAAAGCTTATACTTGTTCCTTTTTCTGCATATTTTGTATATTCAACAGAGAATAAACTAAAAAAAATTAATAATCTTTTTATATATATACAGCAGTTAATAATAAATATTATGATACTTGTTACGGATTTATTTCTTCTACTTTAATTTCAAAAGAAAGACAAGTCATAAAAATATGTTTCACAAGCTTAGTTACAGACACACAATTTAATAATTGTCGCCCATAATACAAAATTTAAATTTAATAATAAAAATTTTACAAATAAATTACAAAAAAGTATACTGAGCTTTACTTTATAATTCCTACTAGGTAGTCGCTAGTCGAGTCGTCGCAATAGGATCAATTTTAGCTGTAGCTTTTTTTCTTGAAAGAGCAAGAGAGCGAGAGAGAGAGAGTGAGCGAGTGGTTTGTTTTGTTGCTCTCTGGCTGCGCTTGGGACTTAGACCTAGTCTTATCAGTGCGTCAGATCGAAATCGAATCGAATTTCGGTCTCGGATCGCCATCGGTGTCAGAATCTCAACCTGAATCGGTGCCTCTGTCGCGGTCTTCCCCTTCCCCTCCTCCTCCAACTCCCCTGTCTGTGTTTACCCAAGAACTTAGCATATTTACACTGAAAGCCAAAAAGCAAGTCATCTTTATTTGCGACGATTCGTTGGTTAATTTAATTGATAAATAATTACAAAATTTGTTAGTTTGATAAGGTTATTTACAAAATATGTGGGCGAGTACAAAGCAGCATTATAAAAAATAGTTTAATAATAAGTAATCCAATTTGGCATTTAAACCGATAAAATTCTATCAAAATTTTTGTTCGTACAAAAATTGTATAGCTAAAAAATATTTATATTCTTCTATTAGCTCCATTTTGAAAATATTCTATTAACTTAACTGAACCGATGAGTCTTGTTTCTATTTCAACTATACTATTGTAGGAAATCCCATTAATAATTTTTAATAATTCAAATACGACACGTTCACAGTAAAATTTACATTTTGTTTATGTTGTTTACTTGTTCTACACTTTCGTGTGATTTTTTAGTAGTTGCTTGACATTTCAAAAAATCTCAATAATCACGCATTTGGCTGAAAAGTTGATTGCCATAAAGGGTACTTATTTAAAACGAATTTCGGTTTAAGATTTCGGTTATCTGTTAAGCAAAGTCCTTGTATATCTGTTTTATAAAGATTTTTTATGTATGATTTCGGTCAAAGAATTAAAAATCATATGATAAAAAAAATGTTAATAAATCAACACAAATTTATAATGTTCAATAAGATGTATTTGATAAAATCAATATTAAATTTCAAAACCAAAATTAGCAGGAATAATTCCCAAGTGGTAAAATGGCTTTATCCGTGACAATACCTCCCAGAATATTATGCCGAAACTATAAACGTCGCACTTTGTGTCATATTTACCACTAATTGCGACCTAGTTTTGAGTTAAAGTTCTTTCCTCTTTGCTTTGGGGATTTGAGAAATACAAACCTCTGGTGCCATTTAAGTGGTTCCAGTGTCTGCTGTATTATTAGTTGCAATTTCTATCACTGTGCCAAAATCAGATATTTTTAGTAAGCGAAAACTGTCGAAAAGCTGTAAATTATGTTTCTTAAATCCCGATGAATTACATTTTTCTTGTGTAAATAAGCAATACCCTGTAAATGAAAGTGGCATACAATTTGTATATTGGTGAGTCACCAATTGTGCCAGTATCTCTCCTTATCTTTAGAGCTACCGTAAAATGTCACAATATTCTGATGCTTAAGACACGACAGATTTTTAAGCTTTTCTCCAGAGTTTTGTTAGAATCTAGTGAGAATCTAAATTTATTTAAAATTTTTATATTTCTTAAAATTCATTACATACCTTTTTTAAGTTAAAAATTCGACTTTTTTTAGTAACGGGCGCATAAAAATGAATCACATACTGTTTAAAAAATATTAATATACCTAACACTGGAAGGAATAACGAATTCAACTTTTCGATAGCTTAAGATAATGTCGATTCCCTTAAAATGTGTCACTTGCGTTTTGCATTTGCATATTTTTCAAATGATCCCACAATTTAACTGCACCAAATGAGTAAAACACTATGTTAGTTTTAAACTCAACAGCTGTTATGTTATTTCTTATAACAACAGACTGTAATGCTTCATAATAAATTATCGAGATAGGCAACAGCCCAAAAATTAAAAGAACGAAACCCACTTTTTTGAGTAGACTTGGGGCCAGAACAGACGAAAAACTAATAGAATATCCATCTAGGCTGGTATTATACATCCTGACCAAATTTGGTTAAAATCGGTCCACTATATCATATAGCTGCAATGGAGACGCTTATTCGAAAATTAAGTCTTAGTATGAAAAAGTTTTTTGTTTTTTGAGATATCTTAATCAAACTGATAAAATACGCATTTAACTTGGTTTTGTACATTCTGACCAAATTCGGTTTAATTCGGTTCCATATATCATTTAGCTGCCATAGGAACAATTGGTCGAAAATTAACCTCAGTATAGAGTACCTGTACCTGTAACCGCCTACTTGTTTTACATTAAAATAAGCTATACATTTTTTGCTGTTATTTATTATTTGTTATTGCATATAAGCTATAAACTTTACTAAATTAATTATTCTGACAATAGTATGTCGCCAAGAGACAAAATTAAGTCTTTCATGGTAGGTCGCTTCTGTGGATCTGAATGCCAGCACCCGGTGATCAAATCTTTAATCGGCTCGGAATTCTCAAATATGTTAGCATCTTTTAGATCAGGACGAGCACCTGTAGACGTGAGTGTTATAAGTCTTTTTAATATTTATTTAGTTTTCTTACCTTTCTTAACTACATCCTCAATGTCCAAAAACTTCATTTTTAAAAATGGTTTCTTTCTGGACATAACTTCCCAGAGTATAATCCCAATGCTATAGACATCGGTCATTTCCGTTAATTTAGTCTTATTCAACAACAACATGAATAAAGGTTTCATTAATTTCAAGCTAATTTGCATTTACTAAAGAATTTAATAAGTACAAACCTCTGGAGCTATATACTCGGGTATGTTATTTTTGTCTAGTACCAGTGACCAACACGTTAAGCCCAAGATAGAAATCTTAAGTGTTTGAAAATCGTTCATAAGTAGCAGTTTGCTTGGTCTCAGTCTACGATGAATAACTTTCTTTTCATGCAGATATGCCATTCCCTAGAAATTCGAATATTATACAATTCAGAATGATTCAATTAATGCTGGTATGTACCTTAACGCATTGATGCATCCAATTCAGGGCATCACGGTATGAGTAATTCCTTTTTTTTTCATTCTCATGCAGAACGTTTTCAAGTGATCCACAATCCGCATACTCCATTAGTAAGAGAGCTCCTTTATAATAATCTTCAAAGATGCCAAATAATGTTACAATATTATCATGGCCAAGAAGCAATAAGTCCTTAACCCGAAGGACCTCACGGTGTATAGAGTAGCTACATATTTTGGCCGCTATTGTCCTCTCGTCATGTTTAGTGTTCCACTTGGCTCTGTAGAAGTGGGCAAATGTACCAGTTGCAAATGGCTTTATTATAAAAATAATTGAATTTTAAAACTTTTGACTTAATATAGTCAATTTACTTAAAAATAGTACCTCTCTTTCTAATATAACGTCATCCAAATTATCACAAGCAAGTGTTTTGATTACTTGTTCCATTGTCGCTCGTTTGTGTAATTTTGCATGCCAACATGTTTTTATCAATTTTATTATCGTATCCGAACCGCGAAAGCTTTGAATGTCACTCACAAGTGGACGATCACCTGCAATAAAAAAAGATTTCAAATTATAATAAATATAGATTATATTATGAGCTTCCTTTGGGAAAGGTTCTTACCCTTACTGACTTTATTTTGAAGAGTCAACGGAGGAATATCTCCCAGGTGGTAAAATGGCTTCATCCGTGACATTACCTCCCAGAATATAATGCCGAAACTATAAACATCGCACTTTGTGTCATATTTACCACTAATTGCGACCTTGGTAAACAAAAAACTTTTCTAATTTGAAGTTCTTTCATTTTTAATTTGGGGATTTGAGAAATACACACCTCTGGTGCCATATAATATGGGGTTCCAGTGTTTGCTGTGTTATTAGTTGCAATTTCCTTCACTGTGCCAAAATCACATATTTTTACGGTACGACAATTGTCATAAAGCAGTAAATTATCTGTTTTTAAATCTCGATGAATTACATTTTTCTCATGTAAATAAACAATACCCTGTAAATGAAAGTGGCATTCAATTTTTATATTGGTGAATCACCAGTCGTGGCAGTACAAAGGGCATGAAAAATACCTTAGCTAATTGAATCATCCAGTTTCGTTTCGTCGCATTTGTAATCTCGGATCTCGTATTGTGCAAAAAATTGTAAAGAGATCCGCACTCTGAAAACTCTAATAGTATGTGCAATTTATTCTCCTTATCCTTAGAGATACCGTAAAATGTAACAATATTCCGATGCTTAAGACACGACAGATTCTTCAGCTCTCTCTCCAGAGCTTTGTTAGAATCTAGTGAGTATCTAAGCTTTTTTACCGCCAATTTCTTGTCACCACATTTGGTTGGCCACTTTGCACTGTAGACGTCACCAAATGCGCCGGATCCAACCTATGAAAATGAAATATATAATTACCAGCACACACACATACATATTTGAACTGTTTACTGTGAAAAATATTAGTGCAGATTATACGGGCTATATAAACAATTGAATCAATTATTGATATTCTTACATTTTCTATCAAAGTTATTTCTTTGATGTCCACGCTAAAATCAACCTCGTTATCCATGTTAAAGCAATGCAAATGAACTAAATAAATTTTAATATTGCCTGAAATTCATCACATACCTTTGTTAAGTTTAAATTTAGACTTTTCTAAGCAACGGGCGTATAAAAATGAATCACATGTCGATGCCTTTGAAATGTGTCACTTGCGTTTAGCATTTGCATATTTTTCAAATAATCCCACAATTTGACTGCCCAAATGAGTAAAACACTATGTTAGTGTTAAGCTCAACAGCTGTTATGTTATTTCTTATAACAACAGACTGTGATGCTTCATAGTAAATTATCGAGCTATCGGTTACACAAGACAACAGACAAAAATTAAAAGAACGAAACCCACTTTTTTGAATAGATTTGGGGCCAGAACAGACGAAAATCATTTTTTTTTCTATGCAAAATTTGTTTTTAGAATTTTTTGAAAATTTGTCTTATTTTTTTCTTAACTTTTTTTGAAGGTGCGACCACATTTGTCACCATTACTCGAGAATGACAAAACAGATTTCTAAAGCTTTGCATTTTCTAAAAGCTAATGAATATATTTACATTTCATTCACACACAGTATTAGATTTAAACCAGTAGTTTTACAGCTATCAGTTTTTGAATAAAGAAAATGATGATTTTTTGTTTAGCTTTTTTTACTTTAAAATTCGAGGAAAACTCGAAAAAAATTATTTAAATTTTCGGTTTGATTTTTATTAACATAGCTGCATTATTAACGCGTTGTTTAGGATATCATTCATTAAAATCTATGGCGAAACGGCGATATAAATTTTTTTGATCTGTATCGATGTTATTTTTTTTTTAGATTTTTTTGACTTTCTTGTGGAGCAGCATGACCTTTAGTATGAAAATTTCTTTGCTTTTCTTAACCAATCTCACACAATATTAGTTTGTTGTTATTTTACACATTTTGACTATATTTGGTTCAAATCAGTCTGATCATATAGCTGCCATAGGAGAGATCGGTTCAGAATCAGCCTTTAGTATGAAAACTTCTGCTGTTTCTATGGATATACCATCCAATCTCGCAGGTTGGGTATCTGGTAATGTGTTATATATCTCTACCGAATTTGGTTCAAATCGGTTGACTTTTCAATATAGCTGCCATGGGAACGATCAGTATGAAAAACTTTTTTATTTTTTAAGATATTTCAACCAAACTCACAAACTGTGTATTCTATATTGTCCTTTACATCTTCACCAACTTTAGTGAAAAATCAAGTTTTAGCATGAAAAACTTTTTTGATTTTTGAGATATCATATCTAAACTGATAGAATATGCGTATAAGTTGTTCTTATGCATCCTTACCGAAGTTTGTTTAAATCGATCAACTATATCATATAGCTGCCATAGGACCGATCGGTAGAAAATTAAGTTTTAGTATGAAAAACCTTTTTGTTTTTGGATATATCCAAATCAAACTCATAGATTTTGTATTTTTAATTGCCCATTACATCCTAACCAAATTTGGTAGAAATCGGACCACTATATCATATAGCTGCCATAGGAACAATCAATACGAACGGTCGATAAGCAACCTTTAGTATGAAAAACTTTTTAAGTTACCTGTACCAGACTTACAAATAGTAAACCTCGTATCATCTTATACAACCTGTCCAAATTTGGTTGGAATCGGATCACCATAACATATAGCTGCCATGGAACCAATCACTTGATTTTGGACCGATTGTTCCTATTGCAGCTATATAATATAGTCGACCGATTTAAACCAACTTTGGTTACACATGTGAAAGACAATAACAAATACAAATGCTGTAATCTTGGTTACGTTATCTCAAAAAATACAAAAAATTTTCATACTAAAAGTCATGCTGCTCCACAAAAAAGTCAAAAAAAAAAAAAACATCGATACAGATAAAAAAAATTTATATCGTCGTTTCGCCATAGATTTTTATGAATGATATCTTAAACGACGCGTAATTTATGCTGCTATGTTAATAAAATCAAACCGAAAATTTTACTAATTTTTTTCAAGTTATCCTTGAATTTTAAAGAAAAAAAAAACTAAGAAAAAAAAGGCCAAGCAAAAAATCATTTTCTTAATTCAAAAAATGATAGCTCTAAAACTACTGGTTTAAATCTAAGACTGTGTATGAATGAAACATAGATATATTCATTAGCTTTTGTCGTTCTCGAGTAATGGTGACAAATGTGGGCGCACCTCCAAAAAAAAGTCAGAAAAAAAGCCAGCTTTTTAAAAAATTCTAAAAAAAAACTGCTATAGAAAACAATGTTTTTCGTCGGTTCTGGACCCAAATCTATCCAAAAAAGTGGGATTAGTTCATTTATTAGCCATAAAGTTTATCGCTGATTTAAAAACTGCACACAAGCTTTCAAATTAAAATAATTTGGCAGCCGTCATTTGTAAAATAATTAAAATAACAAGTTCACAGTTAATTTTAACGCTCATATACGTTTTATATATATTATTTTCCATATAGAACAAAAAATTATGTACAATTCTTTTTCTCGCGTTTATTCTGAGCTTTCGCCAGTTCGTTTACACGCTTATAATATATTTAATGGACTCTCTTTCGTAAAATGTTGCATTAATTTATAAGGATGCGACTTAATTAATAATTCAAATCCAAAGATAAAAAATAGTGTCAATTTAGAAAAACTGTTGAATATATTATTACCTGACATTGGTTTAGATTTTGGTCATATACCAACCTAAAGTAGTTGAACAACTTTCATACATCTATTGTTTCTCATTAGTTTATAAGCTTGTTTTTACGAATAAATGTGTATAGATATAAAAAATCGATTTTAAAAATGTGTGTTGAATTTTTCTCAATTTTAAACTCTGTTCACATGAATCTCAAAAGTGTATTTTGAATGTTTTAAGGACTTGCTTACTGTTGCTTTCGAAAGGAAGAGGGGAAAGGAGAGGATACAGACGTATAAATGTACATCAAACGCTCACTAAATTTATTATTCATTTATAAATTTATTATTTTAGCTATATTTATACTGCTGCTTAGAATTAAGTTTTTGCATTATGCATTAATTCTTATTTTTTTTGCTTCGCGTACGCTTCTCCATCCATAGTATGTGTGTGTGTGTGTATTATTGGGTGTGATTTTAGATGTGTGTGATTGTGATAGTGTGTATATATATATATATATGTATATATATATATATATGGGCTTATTGCTATACAATTTTCATTTTATGTCATGGTTGCTGGTTGGAAAATTTGTGTTAAATAAATTGCAAAAATTTTAGAAAATCATTTGTTTTTCATTTTTGTGAATAGTCGAAATTATATTATGGATAGCAATGGCAAGGGAGAAGAGAAAGAGAGTGCAGATGCAGAGGCTGCTTAAGATCATCTCAAGATGATCAATAACTGTTCAATTTTGAGTGTCAGGCTTACAAATTTAGCACTTGTCTATTGCGTTTTATAATTCTATTTAACATCTCTTGGTCGAAATATATATATGATTCCAGTTTTGGGTGCCTTCATTAAAATTGTGGATTGTGTGTGCTCCAATTGATATATATATATATATGCATAAGTTACGAATTATGATTGTGCTTGTACGGAAATAGGAGGCGTTGGAGATGTGGAAACTGTTTGACTTGTTGTGTGGTAAATGAATATAGCTTTCGATTGCAAATAATGAGTATGTGCCAACTGATTGAAATGAGTGGGGGCTGAGGGTGTTAATTTTTTTTCGATTTTGTTATCCTTTAAGCCAAATAGATGTACACCTTGCGATCCTCTGGCGTTCGCGCCAGATATTCACGCTCGATAAGGCCTTCGATGCGCTTCTTGATGAACACGGGCGAGGGCAAGAAACGTGACTTCAACTGCGTCGTGACGTCCGAGACCAGCAGGTTGTGCTGTAAAACAGATGACAACAAAATCAAGTTAACAAATGTGATAAGAATAGTGATGATAAGAGTACAGATGATCAACTAACCGCCATACGCTTGCGCGCCTTCATAATGCGCACAATGGCCGCCTCAATTTCATGCTTTCGATCCTCATCCACTTTGCCGCGCGTCTCCTTGCGTTCCGGCTCCGATTCGCCCTTGGCAGCGACCGTTTGTATCTTAACCCTACAGCAAGAGCAACAAGAGAGACAGCATTAAGTGGTATTTACATTTGATGTTAGATTTAAATCACCTGTGGAATTTGGAGACAAATGCATCGTTCACATAAAACTCGTCCGAGGGCTCAATGTCTTTTGTTTTCGTCTTGGAGTTGCGCACTAGCAATCGCTGTGCGGGTTTGCCCATTGACAGCGATTGCAGTGCGCGAACCAGCTCCCGTTCCGGTATGTCCGTCTCCTGGTGTATATCATCATAGGTCAGCACATCCCGATTGTTAAACAACAGCAACACGCACATCTACAACACAGGGAATTATTCATTTTGTTGGGTTATAAGCTGATTGTTGTACTTACCTGGTAGGTGGACACTTGTAGTATATGCTTGCGTGTTGTGGTCGGCACAGCACAGCCACTTGAACTTGAGCTTGGCCCATCCTTGTCCTTGTCGCTGTCATTCGCTTTACGGCCGTAGAATACGGCATTTATATAGGCAGTGCCTAGAAAAAAACATTTAACATTTCAAAAATTACATAAAAATTCTATCAGTTGATTAGTTAACAATTTCTTTGAATTACTTTAGTAAAAATGTAAAACAAAATAAATTATTTAGAAATTATAAGATAATCAAATATTAATAAAAAAAAAAAAAAGGGTGGACCCACCAGACTTTGGCGATTTCTTAACTAAGATTTGGCGATTTCTTTATTATTATTATATTTCTATCATTTCAAATCAAACAAAATCTCATAAAACGAAAGGTGTATTATCAAAACTTAAAGGCATTTATGATCTATTGGTCAACATATTGGTCATATAAGTTTTATTACCCTAAAGATTATTTGTACTTTATATTAATTGCTAATTTTAAATGGTTCTTTTAATTGTATCTTAAATGAATAATAATAATCTATTTGTATAATAACAATAAAATAAGAGTTATTATATGAAATCTCAAAAAATATACACTTAAGTATTATTTAAAAATTGAAATGTAATTTATTTAAAAATACAAATTTTTTGATATCCCAAAAATTAGTTAGTCTGGGATATTGCATTATTTCAGTTTATATTGTTTACATATGATTTATTTTGTAACTCTTATTATATATGTGTGAATAGTCTGATCAATCTGAACTCACCCATTTGCGGCTGTAACGTCAGCTGCCGACCTGAGTGCTTGTCCAGATAGAACTTCTTGAACACCTCAAATGCCTCGCGTGGCGCTGATGGTATGTTGCAATTAGGCGTTGCCGTCTGTAAGATTCAAAGAAATAGGGACATTTAATAAATAATTTATATTATATAGTTTAGTTGCGACTTGCCTGTGTGGGCCAAAATCCAGTGGTCAATATGCGAACCGTTAGCTCCACGCCACTCAATGACAGATTGTTATTATTTACATAACTCTTAAACTCATCCATAATTGTATTTGATACGGACATATCCTTGAACATACCCTCCAGCTTTGATGTAAATTGACAGCCACATTCAGTCTGCAAAAAGACGATGAAGCCGTTACGGTTAAAAATGTGGTTACGGGTAAAAAATGAATTTGAAATTTTTAGTATTCAATATTCCAAAGGGAAAAATAATTTTTAAACAAATTAAATAATAGTTCAATGCAAAATGATGTAAGATGCCAAACCCTGATCAAAATGATGAAAATTGGTAAAATTTTAACGATGTTGTGAATGATTAAAGTTGGTCAGACCTTTGATCTATCAACTTTACAAGTCCAAATTTTTGTTAAATTTGACATGATTCTTTACAGAAAAATGAAACGTCTCAGAATTAAGTTTAAAGTGTTGTTTTATACTAATTACGATATAAGGAGTTGATTAAAAGTGAGAGCTTGAGATTTAAAATTTTGAATTTTCAAATATTCAAAGGGGGGACCCTTACCATTAACATGGAATCATGGCTATGATAGTCGAAATATAATAAAATTTTCTAAATGAACAAAATTTAAATGCAGATTGAAATTAAAGGTAAAATCATGATCAAAATGACATTCCATTTGAAAATCGGTTCAGTTTTCACTGAGTTATGACAGTTTGAAGTAGGTTAGACCTTTCATCTAGCAACTTTACAAGTCAAAATTTTGGTTGAATTTTACATAATTTACAAAAAAATTAAAGGTCTCAGAACCTAATTTAAAGTTTTTTTTTTAAACTAATTATGATATTGGGAGTCGATTAAAAGTGATAAATTGAGATTTAAAGTTATCAAATCTCAAAAGGGACCCTTTAATTTAAAAAAGAAAATAAGATCCAGTCCAAGATTCGGTACCGATTTCGGTATTGTTTGCTGGTCTTAATACTTGCCTTTAGTTTGGATATCATATTCTTTTCAAAGTCATCTGAGACTGATTTGTTGAGCAGCAAACGTTTGGCCAAATGTGTCTTGTAGTAGCGCTCAAACACATCCTTTTCGAGTAGAAAGCGGAACAGCACCATTGTTTTATCCAAAATGGTCTCAATTTCCTGTTCGCTCATCTGCAAAATAATTGACATTAATTAGTGAATATATAGCCGATTTAATAAACTATATACAACTTACGCCCTTGCCACCCTTTTTCAGTTTATCATCGATGAAGAGCGATAGATACTCGGGTGATTTGTTGTTCAGATTGAGAAAATGCTCGAAATCAGCTGAGATGACATTCTTGAATAGTCGATCGTTGCTAAATGAATGTAGTAAGAATTGATCAAATCGATCCTTGAGATCGAGCAAGTTTTGGACAAATGTTATTGGATTTGTATTGCCGTTCTCCTCCTCCTTGACCAGCATGCTGCCCTGTTCGCGCAGATATGCCGACATTGTGTCGGCTATCACCTTGAGGCCCTCCTCTTTAAGTCTCGAGAATAGTTTATATGTGCATGCCAAGTCCTCAGTTTTCGAATTCTTAATCATGTACACCACACCCGAATTTTCCATTTCCACAATGGTTCGCATATGTTTTTTAATCAGCTCCTCCTCAACGACACGCACAATTCTCGGCTCCGTATCCTTATCCAAATAGAGTGCCGCACGTGATGATTCTTCCGTGATGCGGGCCTCCACTTTCTTAATGTAAACGCCAGCGTTATTCTCCGCAAGAAAGTTTTGCGATTCGAACTTGTAAAAGGCCGCCGACTGTGATAGGAATGGCTTCTCAAAGTCCTCCTCATAAACGGTGCGTGAATTGATGCCCAATGTGATGAGCATTGTGCATGCATTCTTGATCGCCAAATGATTGATTGCCTCACCATGACGCTCCTCCAATACCATGCCTAGTAGTTTTTCCCTTAGCGCCTTTTGTATCTCCGGAAAGCGAACCACCTAAAGAAAAGAAGACCGTTAATTATATTAACTATTACTATTTATAAAATACTTTAAATTATAAATTTCTAAATATTGTGTGCAAATTTCAGCTTCCTATGTCTTATAGTTTGTGCTGTGCAATGATCAGTGAATGACTGAATCAGGACAAAGAGTAATATATATATATATATATAAATTTGTTGATTTTCATAAAAATTTTTAAATATTTTATAACCTCTAAGACCAACTTCTAAAATAATGAACACAGATAAGTCAAATAATTTTTGTTAAAAAATTAATTACTTTTTTAGTTATTGTAATTAAACGGATAAGTGTCTTGAGACACACTTACGTATTTTAGGGTTAAATACTTCCAGACTTTATATTTTTGCTTTTTCAGTAAACTTAAAATATATTTTTTGTTTATCACAGCTTCCTTTTTTTAATTTAAATTTTTATAAATAATAAAACTAAATTATGAAAAAATATTTTGTCAAAATAAGAGTGATAGAAGAATCATTAAAAATGATTTAGAGTCTACAGTTTTGAAAAGTTTTTATATGAGTTAAAATTGAAATTATCTATTTAATTTGTTCATTTCAAATTATAGTTTTAAATTTTGTATAAAATATTAAATTTTATAATTAAGAAAAATGCAACGCACATAATAAAAGCTAAAAAATGTAAAATCGTAGTTTTCAATTGTATATTCAAATTTGTATAAGTAATTAAATTAAATGTTAAATAGATTTTCAATTTTTATAATAAAGACATGTATGAACATAAATATGCACATAATAAAAGTAACAAAAAATATTCTACAAGTTTTGTAGTATTTATAAAATAATGATATTTTTTTAGTTTTGTAGTATATTATTTCCCAATGCAAGAAAATTAGTGATAAAAATAGAAATACAGTAACTTACCTGATCCCTGAACAGTATAAGACCCAGATTATAGACATTATCGAGGCCACGCTGCTGCACATAAACCCGATCCATATACATGAGTATGTCGCGTATCATGACCATTGATGTCTGATGATCGGTCCAGGCCTGATTCAATTTGGGCAGAAAATTGCTGTGCAAACTCTCGAGCACCTCCTGTCGCACCTTTTGCTCCAAATGCTCGGAGACAACCTCTCGGAGACCGTAGTATAGGCGGGTGCCATGCTTATGGAGTACCATGTTATAGGCATTGCGATATAGCTGCTCAAATGATAATCCCGAATTGTTTTTCTTCTGTATCTCCTGTATGGCATTCTTCAATGTGGCCCAAATGCTTTCCACATACTTTTCATCCATGGAGGCCTGCAAAAATGCAAAGAGTTTGTGAAGGGAATATGTTAATAAATCATGGTAAATATATATAAATATATATAGATATTTTGTTGTTTTTGGGGAATTGGGTCTAACATTGAATGCACGACGTTTATACTCGGGCAGCCACAATGGATACTTGCGTCCAATATCACGCAATTGTGTTGAACCAGCAGTCGGATTAACCGCTCCGACTCCGGCACCATTTGTTGTTCCTCTCACGGAGTGCTCACTGTGCGGGGGCATTGCGGTGGTGCTGCCAGCTGTGGCACGCACATTGAGTGGCACAACATGCTGTGGTTGATTGCGTTGTTGCTGTGATTGCTGCCCCAAAATATTGCGAGTATTGCGGGAGCGCAAATTGAAATTATTGGAGCCAGCGACAATACGAGCATTTGTGCTTGGATAATAATGGGAATGGGAATGGGAGTGGGAATGGGATTGAGAATGGGATTGAAATTGGGAATGGTATTGAGAATGCGAGTGCGTTTGCAAATAGGGATATTTAAATTATTTGGCTGATTATTGTTGCCTGAGGAGGATGATGAGGATAATGATGAGGATGTTGATGTTGAGGCAGCAAAGAGTGCAATTCTCGGATCATGACTGTACATCGATGGCCCGGCTCCACTTTGGGAGCCAAGCGCACGCTCCCAACTATAACGATGCTCCCCAATTATGTAAAAGGACTGAAACTGAGACTCTTCCAAATCTGCATCCGAATCCGGCTCCTGTTGTTGCTGTTGCTGTTGACGTTGACGTTCACGACGCTGTTGCTGTTGTTGGCCCGCCGATCGGCTGCCGTTTGACGTTGGCCTTATTGACATCCGCCGGTGTGACGTTAACGTCCCACAAATGTCCCGAATGTGACCAAGTCCAATTCCAATTCCAGGTCGTCATCAATGCCTCTTCCTTTTTGCTTACTCTGGGCGTCTCTCGTCTCTCTCTGTCTCTGTCTGTCTGTGAGTGTTTGTGTGTTGGTAAACAACAACAATTTGTCGAAACTAAGTTGAGATTGAAAGTAACTTAAAAACTAAAATGTGATGAAACAACAAAAAATTAGATATTTCATCAAATTTCAACCCTGACACAAGTTTTTGATACAAAAAAAAAACAAAACAGTGTTAGACAGCGGTTATCAGCCTGCTAAGCTAGATCAGTTATGTACACATATAAACATACTATATATAATATACATACATACATATATGTATCTTATCGGTATTAAATGCTGCCTCATCATGCTTACCGGCAACTACTTCTATTTGCACTTTTCGACCCTGTACTTTACACATGTACAAAGGGTCTATTGTGGTTTTTATAGGTATAATAAGGCTTGATCAGGTTCGAAAAAGGAGTCGAAAGATCTTACATACTTTAAGGAATCCTAAAAAAATTTCGACTAATAATACTTTGAATATCAACATTTGGAAACAAAAATTAAAATTTGATTGGGAAATTAAAAGATATACAAATGTATACAAATTTGGTAGGCAAAATTTAAAAAACATTATTAAATAAAATTATGGAAATCTGTAATACGATAAAAAAATAAGCATTTAACTATTAAGTAATTTTTAATTTCTTTGAGTAAATCTAAGAGTTAAAATCAATGCTTAGGAATAAAATCTACGAATTTTCATTCATTCAGATAATTTTCAAAAATTAATTTTACTATTATTCAAACATATTTTTAATTTAAACTATATATAAGTAAACCTTATTTGAATAATGAATAACGAAGTATCTATAAATTTGATAAATTCAATATATACAATTGACTATTATTTAACCTTTTTTTTTAATAAAAAAAAAAATAATAATAAAACTTAACTTTTCTAAAAAAACAGGAAGTAAAAACAAGGATTATCTAATTGATTCATTCCTTTTGTCACAGTTAAATTTTTTGAGATCATCTCTTGTTTGAATGGTGTCATTAGCATTATTAGGTTTATAATTCGCTTTCTTATACAATAATTACAGGGTCTCTCACAGTCGGATTCGTTTAATTGTTGCCATTGTGACTAGTTGACTTACCGGAAAAGCGCGTATGCGCATTTTGCCCTCCTTCTTTGGAGGATTGCCGCGCAGATTCATGTTCTGCAGTCGTTGACAACACTGCTCCTCTCTCTCTCTCTCTCTTTCCACTTTTCCAGCACGCTGGCCGGCAGCTAATCAAAAAGCTTCCGCAGCAACAGCGACGTCGACGGCTTTTCGTATGGTTCTTCTGCTGGTAAACAAACGATTACGTCGGTTGCTCCGTCTTCCTCTTCGTTCTTCTTGTTGTTGCTCGGCTAAGGAGCGCGCGAAAAGGAAGAAAAGAAATGTAAAAGTTGAAAGCTCACTTTATTTGTTTGTTTATTTTTTGCACATTCGCTGCGACTGCGGATTATGTCTCTTTGTTTCAGAATTTCAATTCTCTCTCTCTCTCTCGCTCGCCCTCGTCACCTCCTTCGCTCAGCTGCTCTCTCCCTCTCTGGCTCTCACTGTAGATCTTTTCAGAAACTCAACGACATATAGACACACACAAACATCAACGATAGGCGCAAAATAAAAGAGAAATGTAAAAAGAAAAACTCACACGGAGCGCTAGAAATTCGTCGCTGCGATGAATAATTGTTATGCGTATATGTTTGTATGTATGTATGTGCGCTAGTGTGTGCGTCCAACTGCATGTAATTGTACAATTTTGCAAATTTAAAAGCAACTTTAATGCGCTGCCGCAGCTTTAAATGCTAACTTGAAATATTTGTTGTCTTTGGCAGAAAACTGTGTAGCTTCTTTTATTTTCCTTTCTTTTTTTCTTTTTGCTATTTCACTTTTTCATACATGGCAAAGAGACCAACTGTGTTAGTGTGTGTGTGTTTTTGCTGTCTGTGCATGTAAGTGTGTGTTTGCTGCTTTCTGTTGCTATTGTTGTTGTTGTACCTGCTTTTTGCGTTTGCGGCGTTCACTTTTTGTTTTTCACTTAAATATTTAAAATCACTTGTTTAGCGTTCCTGCCACAGTTTATTGTTCAGTTTATTGTGATTTATTACGTTATCATGCATTGCAATTTGTATTGATATTAGAGTTGGTCGTTTCGTTCTGAAAAAGTTCAAATGAACGGGTCAGTGAAATGAACCAGTGAGCTTGTTCAGTCATTCATCACAAATGTATCGATCATTTTGCAGTTGCTCCGTTTTAATTTATTTTTCTTCACATTACTTAAACTTTTTACACAAAAAAATTCAAATAATTTACAATGAAGCAAGGGTTTCTTAATTATTTACAAATTTACAAATAAACGAGTGAACTTATTAAGCAAGTTAATCTTGGAGTCGCAACTCTAATACACACCAGGGATGATATTACAAATTTGTAATAGGTGGCAGCCTTAAAAACCAGAAAAATTACCGATAGGTTAAAAGTCTGGACTACTGTTTAATAAAGATGCTAAGTAAACTAATTAAAAATTCCGATTTGAATTGTGCGCCGCCAATCTTAAAATCGTTTCGATTAAGTTCAATTAAGCAACTACACACCAATGTGAGCCAAAAGGTGTGGCAGCATTGGTCACGAAAATTAACTGGCACCGCTTGCTCCCACAAAAAGGTACATTTCAGTATTAGATCATTTTGCTAGTAAACCGAATGGTAGCGGTCGGCCGAAAGGCTAGAATATACCGATTATATATAGACACGATTGCCGTTTGAATATAATGCGCGCTTTTAAGTGTGCTTCATTTTTAATGCGCAAATTAAAAAACAATTTTTTTTAGTTATTTAATTAAATTAAAGCTATTTTATACATGACAGGTTTTCGTTGTATTCCCTGTTTTGAATAATTGGCTTATTAATAATGACGACTTGCGCTTGCAATTTTATAATATTAAAGACTGTTATTATTTATTATTTCATAGTTTTATAATCCATGTAATTCATCATACACTAATAAAAATATATAATCCATGAAAAACTAGTTTAGCCTTAACACAAATTTAAGAGGTTTGACTTCGGATGGACTGCAAGCTGAAATGAAATAAATAATTTAGTATATATCTATTATATAGCATTAAAATATTATTTACTTGATTTATTAAATCCGTTTTGAATATTATATAGCAAATGATAGTGAGTTTGAACGGCAGATCAGGTTGAGTGCCCTTCTTCTCCAATTTATCCAGTAGTACAGGAATAAATTCCTCATCGATGTCATCACAGCGACAAGTTAATTCCTTTAGTGAAGAACATTCTTTCACCAATCGCAAAATATCGAATTGTGTCAATGTTCTCGACTCAATTTTTTCTAATGGCATTTTGACAAGTTGATCAAAAGCATTTGGTAAAATTTCTCTGAAGGAAAGTTGCTTGAGTGCTTGAAATTCAGCAATATGTGAAATTTCCTCAGAGTCCAGAGTTAAAAAGTGTATGTGAAGACCTTTTAGCTGGTTTTTGTATCGGTTGCTCAAGTAGGAACCAAAACTATTTACGTAAATTTCCGACCATACATCTATGTTAAGGCGTAAAAGTTTTGAAAAATATGGAAATATTTGTATATTACTATAATTGCTTGGTGTCAATTCGATCATGGATAACTTCTCCAACTGTGTACAATGTTTAGCCAAATAATTTAGCGTAGTTGTATCAAGATGACATATTGTTAACACACGTAAATGTCCAAGTAATGGCAAGATATCGGTAATTTCATCGGTGTCAATAGCTTCAATCCTGAGTTCCTCCAATTGAATCAATTTGTTCAATTGCACTCCTGTAAATTTATACAACTATTACTTACAATATTCTCTATAAGTCAAATTAACTTACTTTCACTTTTTTTTAAAGACCAAAAATAAAAGTGAAGAGAACGTAAATTTGTTAAACTTTGAAATGATTTAATTAGGCTAGCATTTGTATGCTCTCCCAAATGTTCCATTCCAATATGCTCGAGCATTTTTAGTTTTGGTAAATTTTCTTCAAGTTTCTTAATATTGGCGTTTCTGACATCGAAAATTATTTTCTCCAAATTCGGGCAGAATTTAGCAGCAGTCTCCACCAATACTCCTGAGTCAGCAACATTAACGCTGTCGATTGATTTGAGACTTGGACCCCACCATTCCAAAAAAAAATCATAATATGCGACATATTCAAAAACTTCATCAAAACAAATTTCACTTCGAACTTCTTTACGACTGTGTTCAGCAAATGCATCCCATAGTTTTGGATGTGTTCTGGCAAAGTTTATCTTATCATCAATTGTTTCAATTTGCTCGCAGATAAGTATTAGAATTTCCGGTGGTAAATCTAAAACGGAAAAATCCATTTTGTTGGCTCCAAGTTTCAAGCGTTCTTTTCGGTAAATCACGATTTTCTTACTAAGCTATTCTGACAGCACAGCTGTAAGTCGATTGGGCGACACTGAGAGAAGAAGGCTGCCAGACCTGCTCAATTCGGACTCTAAAAAAAATAAGGGCTGCCACACTCGGTGCAATTTAATGCGAGCAGTGCGAACTTGGCGTAAATTTAAATTTGGAGCACAAAAAAAAAAATCACGCCAACTGTTTGGAAACTCTGATTGAACTATTTAGCGAAACCCACTTTGTTTTTAAGTAAAACCAATTTTTCAAAATTTCTCAACAAAAGTAATTTTTTGTTCTTTGGTTAATCATTTAATTTTAGCATTCGGTTGTTATCGCTATAACACTTTAAATTGCCATAATGGGGCATTTCGATGGACTAGCTAACATTTCAGCTGGTCATATTCAGGTACGTTTCAGAGGTCTTTAGAGATTTTGAAGAGAATTGCTTTTGAAAACATCCGTTCGAAATGTCGGTGCCCCTTTATGTCAGAGATGTAATTTTTTCGAACAATTTGAACTCAATTATTTAATTAAAATACATTTTAATTCAATATAATAAATACTTAATTTTTTCAAATCTATCAATAATTTTATACACATTTGAAAGCAATAGTTTCTTATTTTTGTGAACACAAACAATTAATTTTGGGCTCTCGCCTAAAAAAAATGTTAAATTTTCAATGCGTGTCAATATTTTAAATTTCAAATAAATATATTTGATTTCTTTTTTTTAAATGAATGTTGAATGTTTGGAAAAAGGACATTCTGACATCCTGAAATATGCAATTATTTCTTATTTCTTTGTTTTGATTTCTTTAACAATTTTACTTGCTGTCAGACTTAATATAGCGTTATTATATCGAGTAGTTTCAAGTTCAATAGATTTGAATTCGGTTTAGATGCCAGCTAAAATGATATAAATAATTATTCAACTATATATCTAATGTAGAACATAAATTATTTACTTGGGTAACAAACTTTGTTCTGAATTCAATGGGAATTGTGATATTGAGCTTGAAAGGTTGATCTGCTTGGATGCCTTTTGCCTGTAGAGTATCTAGTAGTATGGGTAGAAATTCCTTATCGATGTTATAACAACGACAAGCTAGATCCTTTAATGATGAACTTTCTTTCACCAATCGCAAAATAGCATTTTGGGTTAAAGTTTTAATCCATAGTTGTTCTAATGGCATCCCGACAAGTCTATCAAAAGAACTTGATAGAACCTTCTTACAAAAGAGCTGCTTCAGGTCTCGGAATTTAGAGATATGTGCCATTTCGTTTTCATACAGAGTTAAATCTCGCATGCCAAAAGTTTGTATCTGATTTTGGTATCGTTTGTCCAAGTCGCCGATAAAATTATATACTTGAATTTCACAGCATGATTGGATGTCAAGGTATAACAATTTCGGAAAATATGGAAATGGTGTCAAGTTACTATAATTCTTTGGAATCAATTCCAATATGAATAATTTCTGCAGCTTTGTACAATATTCAGCCATATGACTAAGTGCCATTGTATTAATTTTAGATATTTGTAATATACGTAAATGTCCGAGTAAATTTGATATATTGTTTATATACTCAACTTCAACAGAACTAATCGTCAGCTCCTCCAATTGAATTAATTTGTTCAATTGTTCTACTGTAAATTAATAAAAGTATTAAAAGTTTTTATGCAATTCAATTTAACTTACTTTCATTCTTATTTAAAGACCAAAAATATAAGTGCAGAGAGCGTAGATTTGTTAGATTTTGCAATGATTTAATCAGGCTAGAATTATTATGCTTGATATTCAAATGTGCATGCATTTTTATATCCTTGATCATTCTTAGTTTTGACAAATTTTCTTCAAGTTTCTTAATATTGGCTCCCCTGAACCCAACAGCAATTTGCTCCAAATCGGGACAGAATCTTGAAGCAGTCTCCACCAATTCTCCCGAGTCAAGAAAACCATCGCTATTGTCGATTGATGTGAGATTTGAGCCCCACCATTCCAAAATAAAATCCCAATGTTTGACATACTTATAATCTTTTTCGCTTCCAAAACAAAATTTCACTTTGAGCTTCTTTACGATTGTGATAAATAAATGATTTCCATAATTTTGGATGAGCTCTGGCAAAGTTTTTCCTATCATTAAATATTATAATTTGTTCGCAAATTAAAACTAAAATTTCAGCAGGTAAATCTAAAATGTTAAGATTCATTTTACTTTTATTAATTTCGCACGTTCTTTCAAAATTTAGAAAGCTATGGAAAGGCTATCGTCACTAGACTTTTACCTCGTAAAAAGGCTTCCTTTACAAAATATCAGAAATTTTGTGAATTTCGTATGCTTCTGACATTGATATTTTAACAGAATGCTATCAATATGCTTACTCTGAATTCCAAAAACCAAACAAATGGGGTTGTCCCGTTAATAGAGGTCACAAAATTGTTCGTTTTCGGATTATAGGGTATATTTGTATTAGAAAATAGTTTATTAAATTATTTAGCTATTCAATTAACATTTAGTGCCTGAGTTATCGTGTTGTTTAAATGATCGAGATGGTACTGTGTTATTTAAACCAGCTTATAAATTGTATAAAAACTTCGTAATTATATAACATGGAAAAAGATTTAAAAAATGATTTATTTGATTATTTTTTGTTTTGTGTACAAACAATATAATTCGAATTTGAGGTGCGCTTTTAATTGATTATAAAAATAAAAAATTAATTTAAAAAATGTTTTTCGCAGGCAGATCTTCTGTCTTATACATAAAATTTTGTTGAAAATTATAAAGGTATTTCAAATATTTTGTGGATATCATTATGTGTATATATATTTTATTACATAACGTTTTACATTAAATTTAATACCTGAGTTTTTGTGTTGCATCAATTTTCGAGATTGTACTGTACTATGTAATTTATATGCTTAAGTGCATATTTAGTTTGTTTTTTACAAATTATTTCTTACATACTTGTTAAAAGCCTAAAAAACCGTATAGTGTTAAGTCCAGTAGATTTGAATGCGGTCTGGATGCCATCTGAAATAACATAAACAATAAATTAATATATATATATATATTTTTTATATAACACGTTTTATTTACCTGATTTCTTAAACGGTCATTGATTTCCACTCGATTTGCCATAGTGATCTTAAACGGCCGATCTGGTTGAAAGTCCTTCTTCTTCAATATAAACAAGACCATTGGTATAAAATCCTTATTAATGTCTTCACAATTAAAAGTTAATTCCTTTAGTGATGGACATTTTATCATCAGTCCGAAAATGTCCATTTGAGTTAAGGACGTTATCCATATCTTCTCCAATGGCATTCTCAGAAGAATATCAAAAGCGCTTGGTAGAACTTTCTTAGCGTAGAGTTGCTTTAAAGCTAAAAGTTTCGAAATATGCGTCATTTCATTTTCGCTCAGTGTTAAATCCCGAATGCCAAGAGTTTGGATCTGGTTACTATACCGATTTCCCAAGTGGGAGATAAATCTATGTAGGTGGGCTTCCCTACATATATATATGTCAAGGTGCGTAAGTTTCGGAAAATATGGAAAAATGAATATATTATTTGTCGATATCAAGTCTGATATGATCAATTTCTCCAGTTTTGTACAATGTTTAGCCAAATAATTTAGCGTTTTGGTTTGAGTTCTTCCAACTCGTAATACACGTAAATGTCCAAGTATTTTGGATATATCCAATAAAACTTTATCCGTATCAAGACATTCAATTTTCAATTCCTCCAATTGAGTCAACTCATTTAATTGGTTTCCTGTTAATGCATCAAAATTATTAAAATTTTTTCCAAAAATATTTCCAATTTAACTTACTTTCATTTTCATTTAAGGACCACCATTTTAAGTTTAGAGATTGTAGTTTTGTTAGAGATTGCAATGATTTAATCAGGTTATTATCTGTATGCTCCCCAAAATACTGCATTTCAATATATTCGAGCATTTTTAGTTTTGGCAAACTTTCTTCAAGTTTCTTAATATTGTTGTTGTTGACCTCGAAAACAATGTGCTCCAAATTGGGGCAGAATTTAGCAGCAATCTCGATCAACTCTGACGAATCAACACATTCGCCCCTATTGTCGATTGTCGTGAGATTTGAACCCCACCATTCCAGGAAAAAATCCCAATTCTCGGCATATTCATGATCATTATCGCTTTCAAAGTTAATTTCACTTTGAACTTCTTTACGACTGTGCTCAACAAATGCGTCCCATAGTTTCGGATGCGCTCTGGCAAAGTTTTTCTTATCATCGAACACTTTCAAATGCTCACAAATGAGTTTAAGAATATCACAAGTTAAATCCAAAATGTTAGTATTCATTTTGATATAATTTATTTCGGCAACAAGAGTCACACGTCCTCTGCGGTCAATCGCAAAATTCTTACTGAGTAATGCCGACCATGATGAAATGTTATTTCATCATGATGCCGACAGCTCAGCTGATAGTCGTTTCGGAATTACTGAGTGCAGAAGGCTGCCAGACCTGTTCAATTCGAACTCAAAGAAAGGTAAGAGTTGCCACACTCGGTGTAGTTTAATGCAAGCAGTGCGTAGTTGGCGGGAAATTCAAATTTGCGATAATGCAACCACAATTAAAAAAATAAATATTTTAAATGTCAGATTCTACTACTTACGAAAGCCATTTCTGTTAAAACTTAAAAACATAATTACTTTTACAATAAATCTATGAAAATATAAATTTTATTAATTTTTAATTTTTTAACTCAGCATTTTTACATTAGCATTTGGCTGTCATTGCTATCACTATCGACAATATTATCGACTGATTTTTTTTATATCAAAACAACAATTTAAACTGCGATAACTGCCATATTCATATTTCTGTCACAAAGTTATTTGATTAAGGACCCCGCCTAAAAGAATGCTACACTTATTTCTAAGTTTAAATAAAACGCTATTTTATTTTTGTATATTGATTTAATTGAATTACAGCCAGTTATTTAAGATGGCAAGTGAAAGCTTGTGCTTGAGCATTGACTAATAAGTTGCTTATTTCGCCAATAATATTTTAATTATGACAACTGGCAACTGTAATTTGATATTCACAAAAGTTGCTACCGCATGCGGTTTGTTTAATTGGCGATTCCTCGATCAAAAGAACACAATGTTGATAAGCAAATTACCAAATATTTACAACAAAGTTGTGAATTAAAATTGTGTATAAGTTTTCCAACTTTTGACTCCTCCAGACTCCAAAATGTTGACTTGGCTCGTGCGTGTAAATTATGCGCACTTTCACCGCGTTGGTGTTGCAAGTATTCGTTGTTGTTATTGCTGTTGTTGTTGTGGCAAGCCTGTTGTCCCTTTTTGGCTGCGTGTTGTTGTTGTTGCTGCTGAGTCGAAATTAATTAGCTGCACTTCACAGTGACTCAAGTCATTGCAACTTATTGCGTAGGTGTTTAAGCCAAATGTCTTCATGGGACAACGGCGCAGCAGGATCTTGGAGGTAGGGTGTTGCCACTTGTTGCAGTTTGTTGTCATCAATTTATGCGTATTTATTACAATATTTATGCATGTAAATTGTGAATGCACCTCGAATTAATTACACGCCACGCATATCAACATGCATGTTGCCAGCTCTGCGGGTTGCTAAGCATGTTGCCAAGCGTTGCGTCGATTTTGTTGCTGGAATCAATTCACCAAACAAACGAAAAATATGATAAAAAAAAGTGGTTTAATATGAAAGTCATACATTAAGATGATGCCAGAATATGTAAACATTTGTTAATTTGTCAGTTTTGATATCCAAAATTTGATATAAAATTCTATTTTACTAGACAGATTCAAATATTTTCGGTTTCGACTAGAATTAAAGAGTTCTGTAAGCTTAAAAAAAATTAGACGGGTAGAATACAGTAAATTTATTTATTTTAATTCATATTTCGATAAAATAAATGTTCACTCTAGAGTCTAGATCTTGGGTTCAGTTTTCGAGCAAAGGGTCCCCCCTTTGGAATTTTAAAAATTCAAAATATTAAATCTCGAGTTTTCACTTTTAATCAATTCCTTATATCGTAATAAGTACAAAGAAACACTTTAAACTTGATTCTGAGACCTTTCATATTTTAGTAAAAGTTCATGTCAAATTTAACTAAAATTTTGACTTGTAAAGTTGCTAAATCAAAGCCCTGACCAACTTCAAATTGTCATAACTTTGTCAGAACTGAACCGATTTTCGAATGGAATATCATTTTCATTATGATATGGCCTCTTAATTAATTTTACATTTAAATTTTGTTTTTTTTTTAAAATAGTATTTTCCCTCTAGATTTTGATTTCAGTTTTCGAACAAAAGGTCCCAAACTTGGAATTTTGAAAATTCAAAATTTTGAATCTCAAGATTTCACTTTTAATCAATTCTTTATAACGTAATTAGTATTAAAGAATACCTTAAACTTAACTCTAAAAACTTCCATTGCACTCACTGTTACATTTAATGCATATACCCTTGTAGTCTACTAGGAACGGGTATATAGTCAAATATTAATCGTGCAGCATCTGAAAAGCATTCATATTCACACCAGTGCATGCAAAACAGTTAACAACAAGGTTAATAAATCATGCAACAACAACAGTGTCGACTGGCAGACAAATTCACTGAAATTTCAATGAAAAAATCAAAAACAAAGCTGAGATCCCAAAAATGGTATTAACTAAAAGGCAGCCGCATCAATATGGAGCATGCATAATCCACCAATAACAACAAAAACAATAACTTGAGTAACAACAACAAGTTGTCGGCATTATGAATAACTTTTAAATTTGAATGTGAAATAAACGCTTTGTCTAAGCGCCTGGATAACCGGCTACCGTTAGCAACATTGCCAAAAAAAACTTGTGGCGAATGTTGCCAATGATTTATGCAGCAACATTTGATGAAATATAATACAAAACGCCGCACGGCAGCAACTGCAACAACAACAACACGAGCAGCAACAACAAACAACAGGAGCAACAGCAAAAACAAAGATAAATTGCCGCTGCAACAAATTGTAAACTATATAAGGCTTAAATGCAAAGTTGTTTGCTTCTCCAATTGGAGTTTTAATTTTTACATAAGACTCACATTAGCGACGCCTGCGCTTGCGTCTACGCCGACGTCAGCGTCTACGTTAGCGTCAGCGCATGTAGCAACATTTGAGAGATGACACGAGACGCGATAATTGTTTAATTACAGTGATGGCACTCCCGCAAAATGAACATAACTCGTGACACGATAAATAACATACATTTTTATAAAAATCAGCCTACTTAATATGTAAAAATATTTTTTGTGTGAGAAAAGAAATCCGTAATTAAGAAATAAGTATTCGTACCATAATTTTTTTTAACTGTAAGAAAATTTCATTAATTATAAATATTTGAATTATAAGTTTTATTGTTTTGTTCGTGTTTCTATTTTGTTTATAACTTTGATTGCTATTCCGATTTGACGGTGTGCACGGTTCCAGTCAGAGCGATGCATTCAATCTCGACCAGTGCATCCATTGGAAGTCTGGCAACCTGAACGCAGCTGCGTGCTGGAAAGTCCTTAGCAAACACTGAAAAGAGCGATAAGCATTAAACGTTACAGTGAGCATATTATAAATGTTTACGATTGTATTGAGCGGTAAACAAATTTATTAGTTTCGTTGCCAAGACCGCTGCTGATAAGCCAACTGATGTCGATCCCAAGGCCAAATCCGATGTTGATGGCTTATCAACCGCAAATTGTTCAAAAAAAACAAACGATCAAGTCTGATTGGAATGCTTACCTCGCTTATAAACCTCATTGACTGCAGCAAAATCATTGAGATCTTTGACGAAAATTGTATTCTTGACCACTTTATCGATATCGGAATCAGCTGCCCTTAACACCGCCACTAGATTCTGCAGCGCCATCTCGGTTTGCTCAGTGGCGCCACCTGGCACCAGTTGCATCGTTGTCTTGTCCAAGCCCAAACAGCCGGAGACATAAACAGTGCGATCGGCCACCACAGCTTGACTGCATAGAAACAACAACAAAGAGCATTAAATTACTCTCTCTTTTTCTTTGACCCTCTCTCAATCACACATTATGCAAAATGTAATGAGCAACTGCCCAGCAAGCATTTGGTATGAGTCTTTTTCAAGCACTTTGATTAATATTAATAAAATGATATTAAACTTATGCGCGATTTTAAAAAGCAATGAAAATCATTTATGCATAGGCTCAAACTGTAATATATTTAAAAAAGATACTCGATTGTAGTTCAAAAATTTCTTATAATGCTTGCTGGGCTGCATAGAAGCAACAGCAAAGAACATGAAAAATGAAAGTTCTCTCTCTTGCTCTCTGACACTCTCTCAATCACACACACACAATAAGTGAGTTGTTGTTGTTATATTTACTTGTATGGCGCTACCGGCTTCGCTGCATTTGCAGTGCTAATTAGTTTACGTACAATTGTTGACATGCTGTTGAATTTAAGAAAAAATATTTCAATTACTATAATATTTATGTATTATTCGATATATGTTTTTATGTTCGTGCACCTGTTGCTGCTGCTTAAAGTTGACTGAGCGCCCAGCGTTTGCTATTTGTTCACTAAACGTCAAATTCTTATCAGCGCGAGCTTTTGATGCGCTCTCTCACTCAACTGTTGCGTCACTGTTGCTTGGGAGAATCACTGTTGCCAATTTATCTATGCAAAAGCTAGTTCTAGCTATTTTCTGACAGCGATAATATAGTAAGTAAATATAATAGCCTTGTTTGCTTATTTTTAATGGACACAGGGTATAATAAACGGATACTAAGCTAACTCCCTAAAATTGGTATGGATGCCCATAATACTGATAGCTATTTCAAAGAAAAGTTGACTTTTTTCTAAGCTGCTTTTCTTTGAAAATTATTTATAATTATTAAGAGTGGGGAGTGTTGCCAACTCAGCTATTTTCCCGCCAGATCTGGAGCGTTTTGACTCCTAAATACTGAAAATTTTCCAAATTTTATTTCTTTGTTTTTAATTTTTAAAAATAACGGTAAGGCCAAAATGAGTTATATTAACTACTTTTGTACTTTTGTGTTTCTCTCTGAATTCTTAGTGTTCAAACAGCCAAATATCGACTCAATATTAAATACTCTGCTTTACTATACTATAGTAGATTTTTATCTGATTTTTATAGCTATTTTTTAATTTTGGTCTAGCTCTTTTTACTCACAACACTGAGCGTGAGCTTTCTTAAGTCACAATAGACAGCTTATCTATAGCAAGAGGTCCATCACTTTACAGCACTGTCGGCATTAATGATTAAAATGTGGCATATTATCTTATCTCTGGCCAATTGGGTCGCAGACACTTTCTCTAGCAGCCAATATTTGATTTAATGCAAACTGGAGCCGTTGGCACGCCCTCTGGACTCTAAAATTCTGGACTCCGAACTCTGGAATCTGACTCTCTGACTCTGACTCTGGCTATGGCTAATTATTTATTATATTTGGGCAATTGCTGTCTGTCAGTCGCTGTCAGAGGAGAAGAAAGCACCGTTGCCAGAATTTTTACGCATGCCAAAATATCAAGTCGAAAACTCGCAAGCTCTGTAATTATTATGGGATCTCTTTTATTTATTTTTTTTCTTCACGTTTTTTTTTTTTGTTTTGAGAATGTGGTTAGGGTCTTAATCTTCTTGACTTTTTGAGACAGGCAACAACAACAGCAGACTGGGCGCAGTTCCTTCCAGAGGCGTAGGTGCAACGCAGAGCACACAGAACACGCCTTGAAAACGCCTGCCCCAAAGATTGATTGCAGTCGCTTTGTTGTTGTAATACCCTAACTTTGGATTTTATAATATTCTTACGAAATGTGTAACGAAGAAGCCCTCGAGTACTACATTTATAAATTCTGAATATATTTTTTTGAATTAAAAATATGCAGAAAGACAAGCTTAAAAAATGTTTTAAAAAATCCAATTTAAAAAGGGAAAAACACAAACTATAATTTCGAATATCCAAATATCTATTCTATATTAAAATTAAAATATTTTCTTTCAATAAGATTTAATTAATAAGTTGACCCTGCTGAATATATAATACAAAATATACCAAATTTGGGGAGCAAAAAGAAAAAATAGGAAGCATGTTATTTGGAAATAAAAATTAGAGAACATTAGAAAATTAAGATTCGGAAAAAAGTTGTATAATTATTAGGATTATCAAAATCGTGTGTATTCCTCTTTAAGAAAAGTTATCAAAAAAACATGACAGATTGCTTCATATTTAAAACTATCTTAGATTAAAGAATGTTACATAAAAATAATGTTTGCCATATTGATAAATTTAATAAGAAATTTGTTAAATTATATCTTTTCGGACCGTTTGATAGCGTGGATTTGAATTAATTTAAGATCATTTATTATATAATCTATAAATATAACTATTATTTAAATATACTTTGGATAATAACGGTTAGAGAAAGAAACTCACGAATTGATAGAAATATTTATATTACTATTCGAAAGAAATTACAAAGTTAAAAAATCAAAGCCTATTATCCTTATTATAAAAATATTATAACAATAGATAGTTCCTAATTTTATTTCTTTGAATATATAGTATTTCTTATTTCAATTTACCAATCCTTTTCTGTCCATCCTAATTTTACATATATTTGTTGTTTGTTTTTTAAGTTAACTTTATTTTAAGTTTGTTTTTGTAAGGGTCTCAAAACTTCGTCATACCGAATAAATTTTTACTTTCTTGATATTTCTGTTGGTTTTGTTGGGCAACCCACGAAGATGCAACCATGAAGAAGAAATTTTGTTGGCCTACAGCGTTTTAATGTCGCATTTTAGCGCATTAATTACTTTATGATCCACTTTATGCGCATAAAATATGCGCAACGCAATGAAAAAAGCAATTTCCAGATTGAAGAGCTCTCTTTGGACCCGGCTTCGTGGGTGTTGACTGAATAAACTTGGTCATATTGAGGAAAATAAACATTCTTACATTCTACATTGATATTAATTAGTATAAGAGAGAAAGAGTTCAATTTTTTTAAAATTTTTTTTGAATTGATTTATATGTGTACATATAATATCCTGATATCGTATGCCATATAATGATAGCCTCTGGCATTTACAAACAATTTACATTAAATGCTATAATAAATAAAGCTTTAAATAAGCCAGAGTCATGTTTGCCATATAATTAAGATTCGACCAGGTTGGCAATAACAATAACAAATTGCCTCCGAACTTGAAGGTGTGCATTAAGAAAATAAAAAAGGGCCAAGACAAGAACAGCATGTGCAGAGAACAAGTTGGCCAAGTGGCAGGAAGGAGGAGATAGAAGACAGGAGACAGGAGCCAGAAGCAGGTCAATATTTATGGCACTTGTTCTGGCTGTTGTTATTATTTTATTTATACTAAACAAATAAGTAAGAGGGTATATTGTGTTCGTTGAACTGTATGTAACAGGGAGAAGGAGGAATCTCCGACCCTATAAAGTATATATATTCTTAATCAGCATCAACAGCCGAGTTGATATAGCCCTGTGTCTCTGTCCGTCTGTCCGTCCGTCCGTCTGTCCGTCCGTCCGTCTGTCTGTCCGTCCGTGTGAACGGCTAGATCTCAGAAACTATAGGAGATATAGCCCTCATTCGTCCACGCAAATCGCGAAAAATCACCTATATCTATTAATATGATGTATTATCTTACTTATTCGCAGCAAGATCGGACAAGTAGAACGGCAGTAATAGCTAACCAAAGTCATTAAAAATAAAGGCAATACAAGCACCTAAATGTATGCAGTAGTTTTTTATTTTTTAGTAGATATTAATTTATTAAAAGTACTTTAATATATAATAAAAAAGTAGCGGGTATTCTCTGGTCGGGATCTCGACTATAGCCTTTCCGACTAGTTTTTTTATATTTTGTGGTCAGACAAAGCATTTTTCCTTCGCGGGCCAGCATAAACTTTCCCTTTTCATGTTGATTTTCCATCGGATGCACCTCGTCATCTCAGGCCTGTCATTTTTTATTGGCTCAAATAACTTCATTTGTTTAAGGCTTTATTGGGGCTTCATTGAAGCGCCGCAAGCAATAAATGAAGCGATGGTTGTTGTTACTGTTGTTGCAGTTGCAACAGTGGATGTTGTTGCTGCCACAACCATCGCGTAAATTGCCACAATTTCTCAGACTCAGCCACTATAATTTGCATGTGATTTTTATGGCTCGGCGATTTGCTGTTTAAATTATTTGATTTTAATTTGCTGCATAATTGTTGGGGTTTACTTTAGTGCAACGAACAGAAGCCAATTTCCAGGATTCCAGTTGTGGCCTATTTATTATCACTTGGATTTATGTTTATGTTTATGGTTATTGCCTGAAATCGATAGTTGATGCTATAAAAAGTGAACAGTCAAGGACGCATGTAAATTATTTGTTAACGATTCCAAAGACAGAATTTATTTCCTAACACTTTTGTCAGTCATACTTTTACCTTAACTCATTTCACTTATTCTAATATTTATGGGGCTCCTGATAAGAAATAAACACTTAAATAATTTTTTAGCTTAAATTGAATTTTTGTAATTGTTCAAATATTTAAATCTTTACTCGAGAATATAATATTTATCGAATCTTTTAGGTAGAATGTGTATGTAATAATAGGATTAAATAATAAGCAAACTTAATTGCAATCAATTTTGACAAATATAATTTAAAATAAAAAGTTAAACATATTCGAGTTGTTGTTCATTAAATTAAATAAAGTTTTGAGTCAAAACTGTTAACATTCAATTTTAAAGAATTAAAAAAAAACATTGAATAAATTGACCCAAAAATCTTAACGTCATGTAAAATAAATGAAGAGAATTTTATTTTCTGTAAAATTAATTTTCATCTGGAATTTTAAATACGAAAATCAAATTGAAAACAAAAAAAGTAAGTTATGTAAAATTTATTTTAAAATGAATTTTAATTATGAGAATTTTTCGTTTTTATTGGGAGTGAAATATCTGCTAGTATTTGATGTAGCACATGTTTCTTGCTCTCTGCTCTGAGCAAACAACAATCAATAAGCCGCACTTTAGTTTGGACACGCCTCTCTTGGCCAAGTACTCGAAACGTTATATAAATGTGTGTCTGCCACAAAATTGCCCCTGCCAATAATTCAATTAACATGGTGGCAAGGAGCCAAGACAGAAAAAACTTGCAACACCCGAGTCTGTTGAGAAGGAGAGAGAGAGAGAGAGACAGAGAGAGAGAGAGACAGAGAGAAAGCAACAGGGCAAAGGAAACATCAACAACACATTTATTTCACAATTGGCGCACATTAATCAATGGCAATTGGCAACAGGAGGAGTTTACTGTGTGGACTGTGGTTAAATGCCACAACAAGTACCAAAGCCAAAGCCAAAGCCAAAGCAACTGTGCAGTAGTTGCAATTAAAAGCAGATTAATAAGCCGCCCAGTGGCAACAGTCAGGCCCATTTGGGAGGCAGTTCAGCTCAGGTGCAGAAACAATTCCCGAACGTTGTCATCCTCTTGCCTAGGTTTTTATTTTTTTATATTTTTTTTTTTTTAATTTTAGTATTTCGCCGTGTCTCGTATTACAACTGCGTCGGCGATTGTGTCCCACTTTAATTGCACTTTTCATACTTGTTAATTTTTCAATTTTCCAATTGACCACCGACAGCGACAGCGACGTTGCCAAATGTCGAACGTGCAACGTTCATGGACCACACACAAACATATTTATAAATACAGTGGGGACTTCGATACAGATACGAATACAGGTGGACATGCTAGGGGTCTATCTCTTTCTCTTTCTCTACACATATACACTGACAAAAATCTTATTTTAAAAACATCCTAAAGTGATCTACTTAAGTCCTAAAATTTCGAAAATCACCAATATTAATATATCAAGTTAAGTTTTTTTGAGTTATACTCGAGTTTTTGTAAAATTTAGAAATAAATTTACTTGATTCTTGGCCAATACACCACGAATACAAAAATGATTTTCATGCTCTACGCTTAGATTTTAATAAGTCATGTTATTTTCTGTATGTATATAATTTTGCTTTATATCAAAAAATTACAATAATGTTGACTTCTAAGTTGAAACTTCCGTAACTTTATGAAAATAAAACCAATTTTCAAACCAAATATCATTTTCAACATGGTTTGGTCTTCTTATTCATTCTGCATTTAAATTTTATTAAATTCTACAAAAAAATATTTTCTCTCTAGATCCTGGTTTTGGTTTTTGAACAAAGGGTCCCCCCTTTGGAATTTTGAAAATTCAAAATTTTAAATCCCAAGTTTTCACTTTTAATCAACTACTTATATCGTAATTAGTATAAAACAACACTTAAAACTTGTTTCTGAAACCTTTCATATTTTTGTAAAAATCGTGTCAAATTTGACAAAAATTCTGAATTGTAAAGTTTCTAGATCAAAGAGTTGACCAACTTCAAACTATCATAGCTTTGTCAAAACTGAGTCGATTTTCAAACCAAATATCATTTTATTCATGATTTGGTCTCCTTATTCTTTCTGCATTCTAATTCTATTAAATACTAAAAAAAAATATTTTTCCTCTAGATCCTGGTTTCGGTTTTTGAACAAAGGGTCCCCCCTTTGGAATTTTGAAAATTCAAAATTTTAAATCTTAAGTTTTCACTATTAATCAACTCCTTATATCATAATTAGTATAAAACAACACTTTAAACTTGTTTCTGAAACCTTTCATATTTTTGTAAAAATCGTGTCAAATTTGACAAAAAATTTTGACTTGTAAAGTTTCTAGTTCAAAGATTTGACCAACATCAAACTTTCATAACTTTGTCAAAGCTGAATCGATTGTTTAACGGAATATCATTATGATCATTATTTGACCTCTTAATTCACTCTGCATTTAAAGTTAAGTTGAATTTTGAAAATTAAAAATTTTAAGTCTCACTTCTTTACTTTTAGTCAACTTCTCAACTTAAAACAACAAAGTATAAAATATATTTTCTGAGTGTAGAGTATCGGCCGAGTTAGGCTCAGCTGTGACCCAACTCGAGGCACAGCGGGCACAGTGGGAACAGTGGGTACAGTGGGCACAGCTGCTGACTGTGGGGGCGCCAGCGTCGTCGCTGCATTTGGGCCAAATTAATTGCTAGCGATTAAATTTCAAATTTTCCATGCCAAGTTGCAGCTTCAACTTTAGCTGCATTCGCTTCCGTGCTGCGACTTTTGCGTGTGGCATTTGCAACATTTTCTCCTATATTTCCTCCTCCTACTTCTTCCACTTCTCCTCCATCATTGTAAAGTGAAAATCATTAGTTTTCATTTGTGGCGTTTAGTTTTAGGGCGTGTGCCGCCTTTTGGCTTTGGTCGCGAATTGTCGTGCAACTGTTTTGCATTGCAAATTCGAATGCAACTTCAAATGCGACTTCCAAGTGCAATTTTCACTTGCGTCGTTGCGTCAAGTTTGTAGCTGCCCCATGTCGCTGCTGTGGCAGTTGCATGTCAGCCATCGTCATGTGCATGTTCTCCTGTGGCGAGCTCTTTAATACCCTGTAACAGAAGATAATTGCAAAGGGTAATATAATATACTGTTTGTCCAAAGCTCGCACTTAAGCTGTGAAGAAGAGACAGCAAGAGAGAACAATAAGAAAACTATAGATATAAAACTATTTGTCCTGGCGTTTTCACTGAGCATTTATTAAAATTTTTTGTTGTCAGAAAATTTTTACATTTATAGCCATATTTTCTTAAATTTATGAAAATGAAAACATGGTTAAATTTAGCTTGATTTTATAGAAAGTATTGAAATGCAAAATCATACGAAATTTTTTTATTTTTAGAAAAACTACTGTTTATCTATATTTCAGGAATTATATTTCACTATTACACAATTTAAACTATTTTTATTTAATATAGATGGTGTGCTAAAGTCGAGCATATATGTACGTGTATAC